>NC_090273.1:53105816-53407419 GCF_040414725.1 Anabrus simplex | reverse complement strand
CACATCAAGAGAACATCGTACTCGTGATACTGATAGTGTTTAGTTTGTATAGCCATTAGCTTTAGTGGTAGGATAGTTATATAACAGCTCCCACATCAAGAGAATATCGTCAACGTGATACTGATAGAGTTCATTTTGTGTGGCCATTAGCCTTAATGGTAGGATAGTTACATAACTGCTCCCGTATCAAGAGACCATCGTCCTCGTGATACTGATAGAGTTTAGTTTGTATAGCCATTAACGTTAGTGGTAAGATAGTTATTTAACTGCTCCCACATCGAGAGAACATCGTCCTTGTGGTACTGATAGAGTTTCGTTAGTATATCCATTAGCCTTAGTGGTAGGATAGTTGCTCCCACATCAAGAGAACATCGTCCTCGTGATACTGAGAGAGTTTAGTTTGTATACCCATTAGCTTTATTGGTAAGATAGTTATTTAACTGCTCCCACATCAAGAGAACATCGTCCTCATGATACTGATAGATTTTAGTTTGGATAGCCATCAGCTTTAGTGGTAGGATAGTTATATAACTGTTCCCACATCAAGAGAACATCGTTCTCGTGATACGGATAGAGATTAGTTTGTATAACCATAATGTTTAGTGGTAGGATAGTTATATAAATGCTCCCGCATCAAGAGAAAATCGTCCTCGTGATACTGGTAGAATTTAGTTTGTATAGCCATTAGCTTTAGTGGTAGTATATTTATATACCTGCTCCCACATCAAGAGAAAATCGTCCTCGTGATACTGATAGAGTTTAGTTTGTATAGCCATAAGCCTTAGTGGTAGGGTAGTTATATAACTGCTCCCACATCAAGAGAACATCGTCCTCGTGATACTGATAGATTTTAGTTTGTATAGCCATTAGCCTTAGTGGTAGGATAGTTATATAACTGCTCACACATCTAGAGATAATCGTCCTCGTGATACTGGTACAGTTCAGTTTGTATAGCCATTAGGTTTAGTGGTAGGATAGTTACATAACTGCTCCCACGTCAAGAGAACATCGTCCTCGTGATACTGATATATTTTAGTTTGTATAGCCGTTAGCCTTAGTTTTCGGATAGTTATATATCTACTCCCACATCAAGAGAACATCGTCCTCGTGATACTGATAAATTTTAGTTTGTACAGCCATTAGCCTCAGTGGTAGGATAGTTATATAACTGCTCCCACATCTAGAGGACATCGTCCTAGTAATACTGATAGAGTTTACTCTGTATAGCCATTAGCATTGGTATTAGGATAGTTATATAACTGCTGCCACATCAACAGAACATCGTCCTAGTGATACTGATAGATTTTAGTTTGTATAGCCATTGAGCCTTAGTGGTAGCATAGCTATATATCTGCTCCCACATCAAGAGAACATCGTCCTCGTGAGATTGATAGAGTTTAGTTTGTATGGCCATTAGCCTTTGTGGTAGGATAGTTATATAACTGCTCCCACATCAAGAGAACATCGTCCTCGTGATACTGTTAGAATTTATTTTTATAGCCATTAGCCTTAGTGGTAGGATAGTTATATTACTGCTCCCACACCAAGAGAACGTAGTCCTCTTGATACAGAGAGATTTTATTTTTTGTAGCCATTGGCCTTAGTGGTAGGATAGTTATATAACTGCATCCACATCAAGAGAATATCGTCCTCGTGATACGGATAGATTTTAGTTTATATAGCCATTAGCTTTAGTGGTAGGATAGTTATATTACTGCTCCCACATCAAGAGGACATCGTCCTCGTGATACTGATAGAGTTTGGTTTGTATAGCCATTAGCCTTAGTGGTAGGAGAGCTATATAACTGCTCCCACATCAAGAGAATATCGTCAACGTGATACTGATAGAGTTTAGTTTTTATGGCCATTAGCTTTAGTGGTAGGATAGTAATATAACTACTCCCACATCAAGAGAACGTCGTGCTCGTGATACTGGTATATATTAGTTTTGTATAGCCATTAGCCTTAGTGGTAAGATAGTTATATAACTGCTCCCACATCAAGAGAACATTGTCCTCGTGATACTGATAGATTTTAGTTTGTATATCCATAAGCTTTACTGGTAGGATAGTTATATATCTGCTCCCACATCGAGAGAACATCGTCGTCGTGATACAGATAGAGTTAAGTTTGTATACCCTTTAGCCTTAGTGGTAGGATAGTTATTTAACTGCTCCCACATTAGGAGAACATCGTCCTCGGGATACTGATAGATTTTAGTTTATATAGCCGCTAGCTTTAGTGGTAGGATAGTTATATAACTGCTCCAACATCAAGAGAACATCGTCCTCGTGATACGGATAGAGATTAGTTTGTATCGCCATAATGTTTAGTGGTAGGATAGTTATATAAATGCTCCCACATCAAGAGAACATCGACCTCGTGATACGGGTAGAGTTTAGTCTGTATAGCCATTAGCTTTAGTGGTAGGATATTTATATAACTCCTCCCACATCAAGAGAAAAAAGTCCTCGTGATACTGATAGATATTAGTTTATATAGCCGTTAGCTTTAGTGGTAAGATAGTAATATAACTACTCCGACATCAAGAGAACGCCGTGCTCGTGATACTGGTATATATTAGTTTTGTATAGCCATTAGCCTTAGTGGTGGGATAGTTATATAACTGCTCCCACATCAAGAGAACATTGTCCTCGTGATACTGATAGAATTTAGCTTGTATAGGCATTAGCTTTAGTGGTAGGATAGTTATTTAACTGCTCCCACGTAAAGAGAACTTCGTCCTCGGGGTACTGATAGAGATTAGTTTGCATAGCCATAATGTTCAGTGGTAGGATAGTTATATAAATGCCACCACATCAGGAGAAAATCGTCCTCGTGATACTGATACAGTTTAGTTTGTATGGTTATAAGCCTTTGTGGTAGGATAGTTATATAACTGCTCCCACGTAAAGAGAATTTCGTCCTCGGGATACTGATAGAGATTAGTTTGTATAGCCATAATGTTTAGTGGTAGGATAGTTATATAAATTCTCCCACATCAAGAGAACATCGTCCTCGTGATACTGGTAGAGTTTAGTTTGTATAGCCATTAGCCTTAGCGGTAGGATAGTTATACAACTGCTCCCACATCGAGAGAATATCGTCAACGTGATACTGACAGTGTTTAGTTTGTATGGCCATTATCTTTAGAGGTAGGATAGTAATAGAACTGCTCCCACATCAAGAGAATGTCGTCCTCGTGATACGGATAGAGATTAGTTTGTATAGCTATAATGTTTAGTGGTATAATAGTTATATAAATGCTCCCACATCAAAAGAACATCGTCCTCGTGATACTGATAGAATTTAGCTTGTATAGGCATTAGCTTTAGTGGTACGATAGTTATTTAACTGCTCCCACATCAAGAGAAAATCATCCTCGTGATACTGATAGAGTTTAGTTTGTATAGCCATTAGCCTTAGTGGTAGGAGGCTTATATAACTTCTCCCACATCGAGGGAATATCATCAACGTGATACTGACAGAGTTTAGTTTGTATGGCCATTAGCTTTAGAGGTAGGATAGTAATATCACTGCTCCCACATCAAGAGAATATCGTCCTCGTGAAACGGATAGAGATTAGTTTGTATAGCGATAATATTTAATGGTAGGATAGTTATATAAATGCTCCCACATCAAGAGAACATTGTTCTCGTGATACTGGTAGAGTTTAATTTGTATAGCCATTAGTTTTAGTGGGAGGATAGTTATATAACTGCTTCCACATCAAGAGAATATCGTCCTCGTGATACGGATAGAGATTAGTTTGTATAGCGATAATATTTAATGGTAGGATAGTTATATAAATGCTCCCACATCAAGAGAACATCGTCCTCGTGATACTGGAAGAGTTTAATTTGTATAGCCATTAGCCTTAGTGGTAGGATAGTTATATAACTGCTCCCACATCAAGAGAACATCGTCCTCGTGATACTGATATATAATAGTTTGTATAACCAATAGTCTTAGTGGTAGGATGGTTATATAACTGCTCCCACATCAAGAGAACATCGTCCTCGTGATACTGATAGAGTTTAATTTGTATAGCCATTAGCTTTAGTGGTAGGATAGTTATATAACTGCTTCCACATCAAGAGAACATCGTCCTCGTGATACTGATAAGAGTTTAATTTGTATAGCCATTAGCTTTAGTGGTAGGATAGTTATATAACAGCTCCCACATCAAGAGAATATCGTCAACGTGATACTGATAGAGTTTATTTTGTATGGCCATCAGCCTTAATGGTAGGATAGTTACATAACTGCTCCCACATCAAGAGACCATCGTCCTCGTGATACTGATAGAGTTTAAATTGTATAGCCATTAACGTTTGTGGTAAGAAAGTTATTTAACTGCTCCCACATCGAGAGAACATCGTCCTTGTGATACTGATAGAGTTTCGTTAGTATATCCATTAGCCTTAGTGGTAGGATAGTTGCTCCCACATCAAGAGAACATCGTCCTTATGATACTGAGAGAGTTTAGTTTGTATACCCATTAGCTTTAGTGGTAAGATAGTTATTTAACTGCTCCCACATCAAGAGAACATCGTCCTCATGATACTGATAGATTTTAGTTTGGATAGCCATTAGCTTTAGTGGTGGGATAGTTATATAACTGCTCCCACATAAAGAGAACATCGTTCTCGTGATACGGATAGAGATTAGTTTGTATAACCATAATGTTTAGTGGTAGGATAGTTATATAAATGCTCCCACATCAAGAGAACATCGTCCTCGTGATACTGGTAGAATTTAGTTTGTATAGCCATTAGCTTTAGTGGTAGGATATTTATATAACTGCTCCCACATCAAGAGAAAATAGTCCTCGTGATACTGATAGAGTTTAGTTTGTATAGCCATAAGCCTTAGTGGTAGGATAGTTATATAACTGCTCCCACATCAAGAGAACATCGTCCTCGTGATACTGATAGAATTTAGTTTGTATAGCCATTAGCCTTTTTGGTAGGATAGTTATATAACTGCTCCCACATCAAGAGATCATCGTCCTCGTGATACTGGTACAGTTTAATTTGTATAGCCATTAGCTTTAGTGGTAGGATAGTTATATAACTGCTCCCACGTCAAGAGAACATCGTACTCGTGATACTGATATATTTTAGTTTGTATAGCCGTTAGCCTTAGTTTTAGGGTAGTTATATATCTGCTCCCACATCAAGAGAACATCGTCCTCGTGATACTGATAAATTTTAGTTTGTACAGCCATTAGCCTTAGTGGTAGGATAGTTATATAACTGCTCCCACATCTAGAGGACATCGTCCTAGTGATACTGATAGAGTTTACTTCGGATAGCCATTAGCATTGGTATTAGGATAGTGATATAACTGCTCCCACATCAGCAGAACATCGTCCTAGTGATACTGATAGATTTTAGTTTGTATAGCCAATGAGCCTTAGTGGTAGGATAGTTATATATCTGCTCCCACATCAAGAGAACATCGTCCTCGTGAGACTGATGGAGTTTAGCTTGTATGGCCATTAGCCTTTGTGGTAGGATAGTTATATAACTGCTCCCACATCAAGAGAACATCGTCCCCGGGATACTGTTAGAATTTATTTTTTGTAGCCATTGGCCTTAGTGGTAGGATAGTTATATAACTGCTCCCACATCAAGAGAATATCGTCAACGTGATACTGATAGAGTTTAGTTTGTATGGCCATTAGCCTTAGAGGTAGGATAGTGATATAACTGCTCCCACGTCAAGAGAACATCGTCCTCGTGATAGTGATAGAGTTTATTTTGTATAGCCATTAGTCTTAGTGGTAGGATAGTTATATTACTGCTCCCACACCAAGAGAACATATTCCTCGTGATACTGATAGATTTTATTTTTGTAGCCATTGGCCTTAGTGGTAGGATAGTTATATAACTGCTCCCACATCAAGAGGACATCGTCCTCGTGATACTGATAGAGTTCGGTTTGTATAGCCATTAGCCTTAATGGTAGGATAGTTATATAACTGCTCCCACATCAAGAGAATATCGTCAACGTGATACAGATAGATTTTAGTTTGTATGGCCATTAGCTTTAGTGGCAGGATAGTAATATATCTACTCCCACATCAAGAGAACGTCGTGCTCGTGATACTGATATATATTAGTTTTGTATAGCCATTAGGCTTCGTGGTGGGATAGTTATATAACTGTTCCCACATCAAGAGAACATCGTCCTCGTGATACTGATAGAGTTGAGTTTGTATAGCCATTAGCTTTAGTGGTAGGATAGTTAAATAACTGCTCCCACATCAAGAGAACATCGTCCTCGTGATGCGGATAGATTTTAGTTTGTATAGGCGTTAGCCTTAGTGGTAGGATAGGTATATAACTGTTCCCGCATCGAGAGAACATCGTCGTCGTGATACAGATAGAGTTAAGTTTGTATACACTTTAGCCTTAGTGGTAGGATAGTTATTTAACTGCTCCCACATTAGGAGAACATCGTCCTCGGGATACTGATAGATTTTAGTTTATATAGCCGTTAGCTTTAGTGGTAAGATAGTTATATAACTGCCCCCACATCAAGAGAACATCGTCCTCGTGATACTGATGGAGTTTAGTTTGTATAGCCATTAACTTTAGTGGTAAGATAGTTATATAACTGCTCCCACATCTAGAGAACATCTTTCTCGTGAACCTGATCGAGTTTAGTTTGTATAGCCATTAGCCTTACTGGTAGTATAGTTCCTCCCACATCAAGAGAACATCGTCCTCGTTATACTGATAGAGTTTAGTTTGTATAGCCATTAGCCTTAGTGGTAGGATAGTTATATAACTGCTCCCACATCAAGAGAACATCGTCCTCGTGATACGGATAGAGATTAGTATGTATCGCCATAATGTTTAGTGGTAGGATAGTTGTTCAAATGCTACCACATCAAGAGAACATCGTCCTCGTGATACTGGTAGAGTTTAATTTGAATAGCCATTAGCTTTAGTGGTAGGATAGTTATATAACTGCTTCCACATCAAGAGAATATCGTCCTCGTGATACGGATAGAGATTAGTTTGTATAGCGATAATATTTAATGGCAGGATAGTTATATAAATGCTACCACATCAAGAGAACATCGTCCTTGTGATACTGGAAGAGTTTAATGTGTATAGCCATTAGCCTTAGTGGGAGGATAGTTATATAACTGCTCCCACATCAAGAGAACATCGTCCTCGTGATACTGATATATAATAGTTTGTATAACCAATGGTCTTAGTGGTAGGATGGTTATATAACTGCTCCCACATCAAGAGAACATCGTCCTCGTGATACTGATAGAGTTTAATTTGTATAGCCATTAGCTTTAGTGTTAGGATAGTTATATAACTGCTTCCACATCAAGAGAATATCGTCCCCTTGACACGGATAGAGATTAGTTAGTATAGCGATAATATTTAATGGTAGGATAGTTACATAAATGCTCCCACATCAAGAGAACATCGTACTCGTGATACTTGTAGAGTATAATTTGTATAGCCATTAGCTTTAGTGGTAGGATAGTTATATAACTGCTCCCACATCAAGAGAACATCGTCCTCGTGATACTGATAAGAGTTTAATTTGTATAGCCATTAGCTTTAGTGGTAGGATAGTTATATAACAGCTCCCACATCAAGAGAATATCGTCAACGTGATACTGATAGAGTTTATTTTGTATGGCCATTAGCCTTAATGGTAGGATAGTTACATAACTGCTCCCACATCAAGAGACCATCGTCCTCGTGATACTGATAGAGTTCAGTTTGTATAGCCATTAACGTTAGTGGTAAGAAAGTTATTTAACTGCTCCCACATCGGGAGAACATCGTCCTTGTGATACTGATAGAGTTTCGTTAGTATATCCATTAGCCTTAGTGGTAGGAGAGTTGCTCCCACATCAAGAGAACATCGTCCTTGTGATACTGAGAGAGTTTAGTTTGTATACCCATTAGCTTTAGTGGTAAGATAGTTATTTAACTGCTCCCACATCAAGAGAACATCGTCCTCATGATACTGATAGATTTTAGTTATATAGCCATTAGCTTTAGTGGTGGGATAGTTATATAACTGCTCCCACATCAAGAGAACATCGTTCTCGTGATACGGATAGAGATTAGTTTGTATAACCATAATGTTTAGTGGTAGGATAGTTATATAAATTCGCCCACATCAAGAGAACATCGTCCTCGTGATACTGGTAGATTTTAGTTTGTATAGCCATTAGATTTAGTGGTAGGATATTTATATAACTGTCTTCCACATCAAGAGAAAATCGTCCTCGTGATACTGATAGAGTTTAGTTTGTATAGCCATAAGCCTTAGTGGTAGGATAGTTATATAACTGCTCCCACATCAAGAGAACACCGTCCTCGTGATATTGATAGAATTTATTTTGTATAGCCATTAGCCTCGGTGGTAGGATAGTTATATAACTGCTCCCACATCAAGAGATCATCGTCCTCGTGATACTGGTACAGTTTAGTTTGTATAGCCATTAACTTTAATGGTAGGATAGTTATATTACTGCTCCCACAAAAAGAGAACATAGTCCTCGTGATACTGATAGATTTTATTTTTTGTAGCCATTGGCCTTAGTGGTAGGATAGTTATATAACTGCTCCCACATCAAGAGAATATCGTCAACGTGATACTGATAGAGTTTAGTTTGTATGGCCATTAGCCTTAGAGGTAGGATAGTGATATAACTGCTCCCACGTCAAGAGAACATCGTCCTCGTGATACTGATAGAGTTTATTTTGTATAGCCATTAGCCTTAGTGGTAGGATAGTTATATTACTGCTCCCACACCAAGAGAACATATTCCTCGTGATACTGATAGATTTTATTTTTGTAGCCATTGGCCTTAGTGGTAGGATAGTTATATAACTGCTCCCACATCAAGAGGACATCGTCCTCGTGATACTGATAGAGTTTGGTTTGTATAGCCATTAGCCTTAATGGTAGGATAGTTATATACCTGCTCCCACATCAAGAGAATATCGTCAACGTGATACAGATAGATTTTGTTTGTATGGCCATTGGCCTTAGTGGTAGGATAGTAATATAACTACTCCCACATCAAGAGAACGTCGTGCTCGTGATACTGATATATATTAGTTTTGTATAGCCATTAGCCTTAATGGTAGGATAGTTATATACCTGCTCCCACATCAAGAGAATATCGTCAACGTGATACAGATAGATTTTAGTTTGTATGGCCATTAGCTTTAGTGGTAGGATAGTAATATAACTACTCCCACTTCAAGGGAACATCGTCCTCGTGATACGGATAGATTTTAGTTTTTATAGGCGTTAGCCTTAGTGGTAGGATAGGTATATAACTGCTCTCACATCGAGAGAACATCGTCGTCGTGATACAGATAGAGTTAAGTTTGTATACACTTTAGCCTTAGTGGTAGGATAGTTATTTAACTGCTCCCACATTAGGAGAACATCGTCCTCGGGATACTGATAGATTTTAGTTTATATAGCCGTTAGCTTTAGTGGTAAGATAGTTATATAACTGCCCCACATCAAGAGAACATCGTCCTCGTGATACTGATGGAGTTTAGTTTGTTTAGCCATTAACTTTAGTGGTAAGATAGTTATATAACTGCTCCCACATCTAGAGAACATCGTTCTCGTGAACCTGATAGACTTTAGTTTGTATAGCCATTTGCCTTACTGGTAGTATAGTTCCTCCCACATCAAGAGAACATCGTCCTCGTTATACTGATAGAGTTTAGTTTGTATGGCCATTAGCCTTAGTGGTAGGATAGTTATATAACTGCTCCCCCATCGAGAGAATATCGTCAACGTGATACTGACAGAGTTTAGTTTGTATGGCCATTAACTTTAGAGGTATGATAGTAATATAAATGCTCCCACATCAAGAGAACATCGTCCTCGTGATACGGATAGAGATTAGTTTGTATCGCCATAATGTTTAGTGGTAGGATAGTTGTACAAATGCTCCCACGTCAAGAGAACATCGTCCTCGTGATACTGGTAGGTTTTAGTTTGTATAGCCATTAGCTTTAGTGGTATGATATTTATATAACTGCTCCCACATCAAGAGAACATTGTCCTCGTGATACTGATAGAGTTAAGTTTGTGTAGCCATAAGCCGTAGTGGTAGGATAGTTATATGACTGCTCCCACATCAAGAGAGGATCGTCCTCGTGATACTGGTAGATTTTAGTTTATATAGCCATTAGCTTTAGTTTTAGTATAGTTATCTAACTGCCCCCACATCAAGAGAGAATCGTCCTCGTGATACTGATGGATTTAATTTTTATAGCCATTGGCTTTGTGGTAGTATAGTTATATAACTACTCAGTCATCAAAAGAACATCGTCTTCGTGATACTGAAAGAGTTGAGTTTGTATATCCATTAACTTTAGTGGTAAGATAGTTATTTAACTGCTCCCACATCAGGAGAACATCGTTCTCATGATAGTGATAGAGTTTAGTTTGTATAGCCATTAGCGTTAGTGCTAGGATAGTTATATAACTGCTCCCACATCAAGAGAACATCGTCCTCCTGATACTGATAGAGGTTAGTTTGTATAGGCATTAGCCTTATTGGTAGGATAATTTTATAACTGCTCCCACATCAAGAGAACATCGTCCTCTTCATACTGATAGAGTTTAGTTTGTACAGCCATTAGCCTTAGTGGTAGGATAGTTATATAACTGCTCCCACATCAAGAGAACATCCTTCTCGTGATACTGATAGAGTTTAGTTAGTATAGCCATTAACCTTAGTGGTACGATATTTGCTATCCCATCAAGAGAACATCGTCCTCGTGATACAGAGAGAGTTTAGTTTGTATAGGCAGGAGCTTTAGTGGTAGGATAGTTATATAACTGCTCCCACATCGAGAGAACACCGTCCTCGTGATACTGATAGAGTTTATTTTGTATAGCCGTATTCTTTCGTGGTAGGATAGTTATATAACTGCTCCCACATCAAGAGAACATCGTCCTCGTGAGACTGATATAGTTTAGTTTGTATAGCCATTAGCCTTACTGGTAGGATAGTTATATAACTACTCCCACATCAAGAGAACATCGTCCTCGTGATACTGATATATAATAGTTTGTATAACCATTAGCCTTAGTGGTAGGATAGTTATATAACTTCTCCCACATCAAGGGAACATCGTCAACGTGATACTGATAGATTTAGTTTGTATGGCCATTAGCTTTAGTGGTAGGATAGTAATATAACTACTCCCACATCAAGAGAACATCGTCCTCGTGATACTGATATATATTAGTTTGTATAACCATTAGCCTTAGTGGTAGGATAGTTATATAACTGCTCTCACATAGAGAACATCGTCCTTGTGATACTGAAAGAGTTTAGTTTGTATAGCCACTAGCTTTAGTGATAGGATAGTTATATAACTGCTCCCACATCAAGAGAACATCGTCCTCGTAATGCTGATAGAGTTTAGTTTGTATAGCCATTAGCATTAGTATTGGGATAGTTATGTAACTTCTCGCACATCAAGAGAACATCGTCCTCGTGATACTGATAGAGATTATTTTGTATAGGCATTAGGTTTAGTGGTAGGATAGTTATATAATTTCTCCCACATCAAGAGAACATCGTCCTCGTGATACCGATAGAGATTATTTTTTGTATAGGCATTAGGTTTAGTGGTAGGATATTTATATAACTGCTCCCACATCAAGAGAAAATCGTCCTCGTGATACTGATAGAGTTTAGTTTGTATAGCCATGAGCTTTAGTGGTATAATAGTTATATAACTGCTCCCACATCAAGACAACATAGTCCTCGTGATACTGATAGATTTTAGTTTATATAGCCGTTAGCTTCAGTTGTAGGATAGTTATATAACTGCTCACACATCAGGAGAACATCGTCCTCCTGATACGGATAGAGATTAGTTTGTATAGCTATAATGTTTAAAGGTAGGATAGTTATATAAATGCTCCCACATCAAGAGAACATCGTTCTCGTGATACTTGTAGAGTTTAATTTGTATAGCCATTAGCTTTAGTGGTAGGATAGTTATATAACTGCTACCACATCAAGAGAACATCGTCCTCGTGATACTGGTAGAATTTAGCTTGTATAGCCATTAGCTTTAGTGGTAGGATATTTATATAACTGCTCCCACATCAAGAGAATATCGTCCTCGTGATACTGGTAGACTTTAGTTTGTATAGCCATTTGCCTTACTGGTAGTATAGTTCCTCCCACATCAAGAGAACATCGTCCTCGTTATACTGATAGAGTTTAGTTTGTATAGCCATTAGCCTTAGTGGTAGGATAGTTATATAACTGCTCCCTCATCAAGAGAACATCGTCCTCGTGATACTGATACAGTTTAGTTTGTATAGCCATTAACGTTAGTGGTAAGATAGTTATTTAACTGCTCCCACATCGAGAGAACTTCGTCCTTGTGATAGTGTTTCGTTAGTATATCCATTAGCCTTAGTGGTAGGATAGTTGCTCCCACATCAAGAGAACATTGTCCTCGTGATACTGAGAGAGTTTAGTTTGTATAGGCATTAGCTTTAGTGGTAGGAATGTTATATAACTGCTCCCACATCAAGAGAACATCGTCCTTGTGATACTGATATATAATAGTTTGTATACCCATTAGCCTTAGTGGTAGGATAGTTATATAACTGCTCCCACATCAAGAGAACATCGTCCTCGTGATACTGATAGAGTTTAGTTTGTATAGCCATAAGTCTTAGAGGTAGGATAGTGATATAACTGCTTCCACGTCAAGAATACATCGTCCTCGTGATACTGATAGAGTTTAGTTTGTATAGCCATAAGCCTTAGTGGTAGGATAGTTATATAACTGTTCCCACATTAAGAGAACGTCGTTCTCGTGGTACTGATAGAGTTTATTTCATATAGCCATTAACGTTAGTGGTAAGATAGTTATTTAACTGCTCCCACATGAAGAGAACATCGTCCTAATGATACTGATAGATGTTAGTTTGGATAGCCATTAGCTTTAGTGGTAGGATAGTTATATAACTCCTCCCACATCAAGAGAACATCGTTCTCGTGATACGGATAGAGATTAGTTTGTATAACCATAATGCTTAGTGGTAGGATAGTTATATAAATGCTCCCACATCAAGAGAACTTCGTCCTCGTGATACTGGAAGAATTTAGTTTGTATAGCCATTAGCTTTATTGGTAGGATATTTATATAACTGCTCCCACATCAAGAGAAAATCGTCCTCGTGATACTGATAGAGTTTAGTTTGTATAGCCATAAGCCTTACTCGTAGGATAGTTATATAACTGCTCCCCCATCAAGAGAAAATCGTCCTCGTGATACTGATAGATTTTAGTTTGTATAGCCGTAAGCCTTAGTGGTAGGATAGTTATATAACCGCTCCCACATCAAGAGAACATCGTCCTCGTGATACTGATAGAGTTTAGTTTGTATAGCCTTTAGCAGTACTGGTAGGATAGTTGCTCCCACATCAAGAGAATATCGTCCTCGTGATACTGATAGAGTTTAATTTGTATAGCCATTAGCTTTAGTGGTAGGATAGTTATATAACTGCTTCCACATCAAGAGAATATCGTCCTCGTGATACGGATAGAGATTAGTTTGTATAGCCATAATATTTAATGGTAGGATAGTTATATAAATGCTCCCACATCAAGAGAACATCGTCCTCGTGATACTGGTAGAGTTTAGTTTGTATAGCCATTAGCCTTACTGGTAGGATAGTTATATAACTACTCCCACATCAAGAGAACATCGTCCTCGTGATACTGATATATAATAGTTTGTATTACCCATTAGTCTTAGTGGTAGGATAGTTATATAACTACCGGGCGAGTTGGCCGTGCACGTAGAGGCGCGCGGCTGTGAGCTTGCATCCGGGAGATAGTAGGTTCGAATCCCACTATCGGCAGCCTCGAAGATGGTTTTCCGTGGTTTCCCATTTTCACACCAGGCAAATGCTGGGGCTGTACCTTAATTAAGGCCACGGCCGCTTCCTTCCCACTCCCAGGCCTTCCCTGTCCCATCGTCGTCATAAGACCTATCTGTGTCGGTGCGACTTAAAGCAACTAGCAAATGTTATATAACTGCTCCCACATCAAGAGAATATCGTCCTCGTGATGCGGATAGAGATTAGTTTGTATAGCCATAAGCCTTAGTGGTAGGATAGTTATATAACTGCTCCCACATCAAGAGAACATCGTCCTCGTGATACTGATACAATTTAGTTTCTATAGCCATTAGCCTTGGTGGTAGGATAGTTATATAACTGCCCCCACATCAAGAGATCATCGTCCTCGTGATACTGGTACAGTTTAGTTTGTATAGCCATTAGCTTTAGTGGTAGGATAGTTATATAACTGCTACCACGTCAAGAGAACATCGTCCTCGTGATACTGATATATTTTAGTTTGTATAGCCGTTAGCCTTAGTTCTAGGGTAGTTATATATCTGCTCCCACATCAAGGGAACATCGTCCTCGTGATACTGATAAATTTTAGTTTGTACAGCCATTAACCTTAGTGGTAGGGTAGTTATATAACTGCTCCCACAAATAGAGGACATCGTCCTAGTGATACTGATAGAGTTTACTTCGGATAGCCATTAGCATTGGCATTAGGATAGTTATATAACTGCTCCCACATCAACAGAACATCGTCCTAGTGATACTGATAGATGTTAGTTTGTATAGCCATTGAGCCTTAGTGGTAGGATAGTTATATATCTGCTCCCACATCAAGAGAACATCGTCCTCGTGAGACTGATAGAGTTTAGTTTGTATGGCCATTAGCCTTTGTGGTAGGATAGTTATATAACTGCTCCCACATCAAGAGAACATCGTCCCCGTGATACTGTTAGAATTTATTTTGTATAGCCATTAGCCTTAGTGGTAGGATAGTTATATTACTGCTCCAACACAAAGAGAACATAGTCCTCGTGATACTGATAGATTTTATTTTTTGAGGCCATTGGCCTTAGTGCTAGGATAGTTATATAACTGCTCCCACATCAAGAGAATATCGTCAACGTGATACTGATAGAGTTTAGTTTGTATGGCCATTAGCCTTAGAGGTAGGATAGTGATATAACTGCTCCCACGTCAAGAGAACATCGTCCTCGTGATACTGATAGAGTTTAGTTTATATAGCCATTACCTTTAGTGGTAGGATAGTTATATTACTGCTCCCACATCAAGAGGACATCGTCCTCGTGATACTGATAGAGTTCGGTTTGTATAGCCATTAGCCTTAATGGTAGGATAGTTATATAACTGCTCCCACATCAAGAGAATATCGTCAACGTGATACAGATAGATTTTAGTTTGTATGGCCATTAGCTTTAGTGGTAGGATAGTAATATAACTACTCCCACATCAAGAGAACGTCGTGCTCGTGATACTGATATATATTAGTTTTGTATAGCCATTAGGCTTAGTGGTAGGATTGTTATATAACTGTTCCCACATCAAGAGAACATCGTCCTCTTGATACTGATAGAGTTGAGTTTGTATAGCCATTAGCTTTAGTGGTAGGATAGTAATATAACTACTCCCACTTCAAGGGAACATCGTTCTCGTGATACGGATAGAGATTAGTTTGTATAGCCATTAGCTTTAGTGGTAGGATAGTTATATAACTGCCCCCACATCAAGAGAATATCGTCCTCGTGATACTGATAGAGTTTAGTTTGTATAGCCATTAGCTTTAGTGGTAGGATAGTTATATAACAGCTCCCACATCAAGAGAATATCGTCAACGTGATACTGATAGAGTTTATTTTGTATGGCCATTAGCCTTATGGTAGGATAGTTATATAACTGCTCCCACATCAAGAGACCATCGTCCTCGTGATACTGATAGAGTTTAGTTTGTATAGCCATTAACGTTAGTGGTAAGATAGTTATTTAACTGCTCCCACATCGAGAGAACATCGTCCTTGTGATACTGATAGAGTTTCGTTAGTATATCCATTAGCCTTAGTGGTAGGATAGTTGCTCCCACATCAAGGGAACATCGTCCTCGTGATACTGAGAGAGTTTAGTTTGTATACCCATTAGCTTTAGTGGTAAGATAGTTATTTAACTGCTCCCACATCAAGAGAACATCGTCCTCATGATACTGATAGATTTTAGTTTGGATAGCCATTAGCTTTAGTGGTAGGATAGTTATATAACTGCTCCCACATCAAGAGAACATCGTTCTCGTGATACGGTTAGAGATTAGTTTGTATAACCATAATGTTTAGTGGTAGGATAGTTATATAAATGCTCCCACGTCATGAGAACATCGTCCTCGTGATACTGGTAGAATTTAGCTTGTATAGCCATTAGCTTTAGTGGTAGGATATTTATATAACTGCTCCCACATCAAGAGAATATCGTCCTCGTGATACTGGTAGAATTTAGTTTGTATAGCCATTAGCCTTAGTGGTAGGATATTTATATAACTGCTCCCACATCAAGAGAAAATCGTCCTCGTGATACTGATAGAGTTTAGTTTGTATAGCCATAAGCCTTAGTGGTAGGATAGTTATATAACTGCTCCCACATCAAGAGAACATCGTTCTCGTGATACGGTTAGAGATTAGTTTGTATAACCATAATGTTTAGTGGTAGGATAGTTATATAAATGCTCCCACGTCATGAGAACATCGTCCTCGTGATACTGGTAGAATTTAGCTTGTATAGCCATTAGCTTTAGTGGTAGGATATTTATATAACTGCTCCCACATCAAGATAACATCGTCCTCGTGATACTGATAGAGTTTAGTTTCTATAGCCATTAGCCTTACTGGTAGGATAGTTGCTCCCAGATCAAGAGAACATCGTCCTCGTTATACTGATAGAGTTTAGTTTGTATAGCCATTAGCCTTAGTGGTAGGATACTTATATAACTTCTCCCACATCGAGGGAATATCATCAACGTGATACTGACAGAGTTTAGTTTGTATGGCCATTAGCTTTAGAGGTAGGATAGTAATATCACTGCTCCCACATAAAGAGAATATCGTCCTCGTGATACGGATAGAGATTAGTTTGTATAGCCATAATATTTAGTATTAGGATAGTTATATAATATGCTCCCACATCAAGAGAACATCGTCCTCGTGATACTGGTAGAGTTTAGTTTGTATAGCCATTAGCCTTAGTGGTAGGATAGTTATATAACTGCTCCCACATCAAGAGAACATCGTCCTCGTGATACTGATAGAGTTTAATTTGTATAGCCATTAGCTTTAGTGGTAGGATAGTTATATAACTGCTTCCACATCAAGAGAATATCGTCCTCGTGATACGGATAGAGATTAGTTTGTATAGCGATAATATTTAATGGTAGGATAGTTACATAAATGCTCCCACATCAAGAGAACATCGTTCTCGTGATACTGGTAGAGTTTAATTTGTATAGCCATTAGCTTTAGTGGCAGGATAGTTATATAACTGCTTCCACATCAAGAGAATATGTTCCTCGTGATACGGATAGAAATTAGTTTGTATAGCGGTAATATTTAATGGTAGGATAGTTATATAAATGCTCCCACATCAAGAGAACATCGTCCTCGTGATACTGGAAGAGTTTAATTTTTATAGCCATTAGCCTTAGTGGTAGGATAGTTATATAACTGCTCCCACATCACGAGAACATCGTCCTCGTGATACTGATATATAATAGTTTGTATAACCAATAGTCTTAGTGGTAGGATGGTTATCTAACTGCTCCCACATCAAGAGAACATCGTCTTCGTGATACTGATAGAGATTAGTTAGTATAGCGATAATATTTAATGGTAGGATAGTTATATAAATGCTCCCACATCAAGAGAACATCGTTCTCGTGATACTTGTAGAGTTTAATTTGTATAGCCATTAGCTTTAGTGGTAGGATAGTTATATAACTGCTACCACATCAAGAGAACATCGTCCTCGTGATACTGATAAGAGTTTAATTTGTATAGCCATTAGCTTTAGTGGTAGGATAGTTATATAACAGCTCCCACATCAAGAGAATATCGTCAACGTGATACTGATAGAGTTTATTTTGTATGGCCATTAGCCTTAATGGTAGGATAGTTGCTCCCACATCAAGAGAACATCGTCCTTGTGATACTGAGACAGTTTAGTTTGCACTACCATTAGATTTAGTGATAAGATAGTTATCTAACTGCTCCCACATCAAGAGAACATCGTCCTCGTGATACTGGAAGAGTTTAATTTTTATAGCCATTAGCCTTAGTGGTAGGATAGTTATATAACTGCTCCCACATCACGAGAACATCGTCCTCGTGATACTGATATATAATAGTTTGTATAACCAATAGTCTTAGTGGTAGGATGGTTATATAACTGCTCCCACATCAAGAGAACATCGTCCTCGTGATACTGATAGAGATTAGTTAGTATAGCGATAATATTTAATGGTAGGATAGTTATATAAATGCTCCCACATCAAGAGAACATCGTCCTCGCGATACTGGAAGAGTTTAATTTTTATAGCCATTAGCCTTAGTGGTAGGATAGTTATATAACTGCTCCCACATCACGAGAACATCGTCCTCGTGATACTGATATATAATAGTTTGTATAACCAATAGTCTTAGTGGTAGGATGGTTATATAACTGCTCCCACATCGAGAGAACATCGTCCTTGTGATACTGATAGAGTTTCGTTAGTATATCCATTAGCCTTAGTGGTAGGATAGTTGCTCCCACATCAAGAGAACATCGTCCTTGTGATACTGAGACAGTTTAGTTTGCACTACCATTAGATTTAGTGATAAGAAAGTTATCTAACTGCTCCCACATCAAGAGAACATCGTCCTCATGATACTGATAGATTTTAGTTTGGATAGCCATTAGCTTTAGTTGTGGGATAGTTATATAACTGCTCCCACATCAAGAGAACATCGTTCTCGTGATACGGATAGAGATTAGTTTGTATAACCATAATGTTTAGTGGTAGGATAGTTATATGAATGCTCCCACATCAAGAGAACATCGTCCTCGTGATACTGGTAGAATTTAGTTTGTATAGCCATTAGCTTTAGTGGTAGGATATTTATATAACTGCTCCCACATCAAGAGAAAGTCGTCCTCGTGATACTGATAGAGTTTAGTTTGTATAGCCATAAGCCTTAGTGGTAGGATAGTTATATAACTGCTCCCAAATCAAGAGAACATCGTCCTCGTGATACTGATAGAATTTAGTTTGTATAGCCACTAGCCTTGGTGGTAGGATAGTTATATAACTGCTCCCACATCAAGAGATCATCGTCCTCGTGATACTGGTACAGCTTAGTTTGTATAGCCATTAGCTTTAGTGGTAGGATAGTTATATAACTGCTCCCACGTCAAGAGAACATCGTCCTCGTGATACTGATATATTTTAGTTTGTATAGCCGTTAGCCTTAGTTTTAGGGTAGTTATATATCTGCTCCCACATCAAGGGAACATCGTCCTCGTGATACTGATAAATTTTAGTTTGTACATCCATTAGCCTTAGTGGTAGAGTAGTTATATATATGCTCCCACAAATAGAGGACATCGTTCTAGTGATACTGATAGAGTTTACTTCGGATAGCCATTAGCATTGGTATTAGGATAGTTATATAACTGCTCCCACATCAACAGAACATCGTCCTAGTGATACTGATAGATGTTAGTTTGTATAGCCATTGGGCCTTAGTGGTAGGATAGTTATATATCTGCTCCCACATCAAGAGAACATCGTCCTCGTGAGACTGATAGAGTTTAGTTTGTATGGCCATTAGCCTTTGTGGTAGGATAGTTATATAACTGCTCCCAAATCAAGAGAACATCGTCCCCGTGATACTGTTAGAATTTATTTTGTATAGCCATTAGCCTTAGTGGTAGGATAGTTATATTACTGCTCCGACACAAAGAGAATACAGTCCTCGTGATACTGATAGATTTTATTTTTTGTAGCCATTGGCCTTAGTGGTAGGATAGTTATATAACTGCTCCCACATCAAGAGAATATCGTCAACGTGATACTGATAGAGTTTAGTTTTTATGGCCATTAGCCTTAGAGGTAGGATAGTGATATAACTGCTCCCACGTCAAGAGAACATCGTCCTCGTGATACTGATAGAGTTTAGTTTATATAGCCATTACCTTTAGTGGTAGGATAGTTATATTACTGCTCCCACATCAAGAGGACATCGTCCTCGTGATACTGATAGAGTTCGGTTTGTATAGCCATTAGCCTTAATGGTAGGATAGTTATATAACTGCTCCCACATCAAGAGAATATCGTCAACGTGATACAGATAGATTTTAGTTTGTATGGCCATTAGCTTTAGTGGTAGGATAGTAATATAACTACTCCCACATCAAGAGAACGTCGTGCTCGTGATACTGATATATATTAGTTTTGTATAGCCATTAGGCTTAGTGGTAGGATTGTTATATAACTGTTCCCACATCAAGAGAACATCGTCCTCTTGATACTGATAGAGTTGAGTTTGTATAGCCATTAGCTTTAGTGGTAGGATAGTTAGATAACTGCTCCCACATCAAGAGAACATCGTCCTCGTGATGCGGATAGATTTTAGTTTGTATAGGCGTTAGCCTTAGTGGTAGGATAGGTATATAACTGCTCCCACATCGAGAGAACATCGTCGTCGTGAAACAGATAGAGTTAAGTTTGTATACACTTTAGCCTTAGTGGTAGGATAGTTATTTAACTGCTCCCACATTAGGAGAACATCGTCCTCGGGATACAGATAGATAGATTGTATATATAGCCGTTAGCTTTAGTGGTAAGATAGTTATATAACTGCCCCCACATCAAGAGAACATCGTCCTCGTGATACTGATGGAGTTTAGTTTGTATAGCCATTAACTTTAGTGGTAAGATAGATACATAACTGCTCCCATATCTTGAGAACATCTTTCTCGTGATCCTGATAGAGTTTAGTTTGTATAGCCATTAGCCTTACTGGTAGTATAGTTCCTCCCACATCAAGAGAACATCGCCCTCGTTATACTGATAGAGTTTAGTTTGTATATCCATTAGCCTTAGTGGTAGGATATTTATATAACTGCTCCCACATCGAGAGAATATCGTCAACGTGATACTGACAGAGTTTAGTTTGTATGGCCATTAACTTTAGAGGTAGGATAGTAATATAACTGCTCCCACATCAAGAGAACATCGTCCTCGTGATACGGATATAGAGATTAGTTTGTATCGCCATAATATTTAGTGGTAGGATAGTTGTACAAATGCTCCCACATCAAGAGAACATCGTCCTCGTGATACTGATAGAGTTTAATTTGTATAGTCATTAGCTTTAGTGGTAGGATAGTTATAGAACTGCTTCCACATCAAGAGAATATCGTCCTCTTGATACGGATAGAGATTAGTTAGTATAGCGATAATATTTAATGGTAGAATAGTTATACAAATGCTCCCACATCAAGAGAAAATCGTTCTCGTGATACTTGTAGAGTTTAATTTGTATAGCCATTAGCTTTAGTGGTAGGATAGTTATATAACTGCTACCACATCAAGAGAACATCGTCCTCGTGATACTGATAAGAGTTTAATTTGTATAGCCATTAGCTTTAGTGGTAGGATAGTTATATAACAGCTCCCACATCAAGAGAATATCGTCAACGTGATACTGATAGAGTTTATTTTGTATGGCCATTAGCCTTAATGGTAGGATAGTTACATAACTGCTGCCACATCAAGAGACCATCGTCCTCGTGATACTGATAGAGTTTAGTTTGTATAGCCATTAACGTTTGTGGTAAGAAAGTTATTTAACTGCTCCCACATCGAGAGAACATCGTCCTTGTGATACTGATAGAGTTTCGTTAGTATATCCATTAGCCTTAGTGGTAGGATAGTTGCTCCCACATCAAGAGAACATCGTCCTTGTGATACTGAGAGAGTTTAGTTTGTACTACCATTAGATTTAGTGATAAGGTAGTTATTTAACTGCTCCCACATCAAGAGAACATCGTCCTCATGATACTGATAGATTTTAGTTTGGATAGCCATTAGCTTTAGTGGTGGGATAGTTATATAACTGCTCCCACATCAAGAGAACATCGTTCTCGTGATACGGATAGAGATTATTTTGTATAACCATAATGTTTATTGGTAGGATAGTTATATGAATGCTCCCACATCAAGAGAACATCGTCCTCGTGATACTGGTAGAATTTAGTTTGTATAGCCATTGGCTTTAGTGGTAGGATATTTATATAACTGCTCCCACATCAAGAGAAAGTCGTCCTCGTGATACTGATAGAGTTTAGTTTGTATAGCCATAAGCCTTAGTGGTAGGATAGTTATATAACTGCTCCCACATCAAGAGAACGTCGTCCTCGTGATACTGATAGAATTTAGTTTGTATAGCCATTAGCCTTGGTGGTAGGATAGTTATATAACTGCTCCCACATCAAGAGATCATCGTCCTCGTGATACTGGTACAGTTTAGTTTGTATAGCCATTAGCTTTAGTGGTAGGATAGTTATATAACTGCTCCCACGTCAAGAGAACATCGTCCTCGTGATACTGATATATTTTAGTTTGTATAGCCGTTAGCTTTAGTGGTAAGATAGTTATATAACTGCCCCCACATCAAGAGAACATCGTCCTCTTGATACTGATGGAGTTTAGTTTGTATAGCCATTAACTTTAGTGGTAAGATAGATACATAACTGCTCCCATATCTTGAGAACATCTTTCTCGTGATCCTGATAGAGTTTAGTTTGTATAGCCATTAGCCTACTGGTAGTATAGTTCCTCCCACATCAAGAGAACATCGCCCTCGTTATACTGATAGAGTTTAGTTTGTATATCCATTAGCCTTAGTGGTAGGATATTTATATAACTGCTCCCACATCGAGAGAATATCGTCAACGTGATACTGACAGAGTTTAGTTTGTATGGCCATTAACTTTAGAGGTAGGATAGTAATATAACTGCTCCCACATCAAGAGAACATCGTCCTCGTGATACGGATATAGAGATTAGTTTGTATCGCCATAATATTTAGTGGTAGGATAGTTGTACAAATGCTCCCACATCAAGAGAACATCGTCCTCGTGATACTGGTAGAGTTTAATTTGAATAGCCATTAGCTTTAGTGGTAGGATTGTTATATAACTGCTTCCACATCAAGAGAATATCGTCCTCGTGATACGGATAGAGATTAGTTTGTATAGCGATAATATTTAATGGCAGGATAGTTATATAAATGCTCCCACATCAAGAGAACATCGTCCTTGTGATACTGGAAGAGTTTAATTTGTATAGCCATTAGCCTTAGTGGTAGGATAGTTATATAACTGCTCCCACATCAAGAGAACATCGTCCTCGTGATACTGATATATAATAGTTTGTATAACCAATGGTCTTAGTGGTAGGATGGTTAAATAACTGCTCCCACATCAAGAGAACATCGTCCTCGTGATACTGATAGATTTTAATTTGTATAGCCATTAGCTTTAGTGGTAGGATAGTTATATAACTGTTTCCACATCAAGAGAATATCGTCCTCTTGATACGGATAGAGATTAGTTAGTATAGCGATAATATTTAATGGTGGGATAGTTACATAAATGCTCCCACATCAAGAGAACATCGTCCTCGTGATACTGATATATAATAGTTTGTATAACCTATGGTCTTAGTGGTAGGATGGTTAAATAACTGCTCCCACATCAAGAGAACATCGTCCTCGTGATACTGATAAGAGTTTAATTTGTATAGCCATTAGCTTTAGTGGTAGGATAGTTATATAACAGCTCCCACATCAAGAGAACATCGTCCTCGTGATACTGATAAGAGTTTAATATGTATAGCCATTAGCTTTAGTGGTAGGATAGTTATATAACTGTTCCCACATCAAGAGAACATCGTCCTCATGATACTGATAGATTTTAGTTTGGATAGCCATCAGCTTTAGTGGTAGGATAGTTATATAACTGTTCCCACATCAAGAGACCATCGTCCTCGTGATACTGATAGAGTTTAGTTTGTATAGCCATTAACGTTAGTGGTAAGAAAGTTATTTTACTGCTCCCACATCGGGAGAACATCGTCCTTGTGATACTGATAGAGTTTCGTTAGTATATCCATTAGCCTTAGTGGTAGGATAGTTGCTCCCACATCAAGAGAACATCGTCCTTGTGATACTGAGAGAGTTTAGTTTGTATACCCATTAGCTTTAGTGGTAAGATAGTTATTTAACTGCTCCCACATCAAGAGAACATCGTCCTCATGATACTGATAGATTTTAGTTTGGATAGCCATTAGCTTTAGTGGTGGGATAGTTATATAACTGCTCCCACATCAAGAGAACATCGTTCTCGTGATACGGATAGAGATTAGTTTGTATAACCATAATGTTTAGTGGTAGGATAGTTATATAAATGCGCCCACATAAAGAGAACATCGTCCTCGTGATACTGGTAGACTTTAGTTTGTATAGCCATTAGCTTTAGTGGTAGGATATTTATATAACTGCTCCCACATCAAGAGAAAATCGTCCTCGTGATACTGATAGAGTTTAGTTTGTATAGCCATAAGCCTTAGTGGTAGGATAGTTATATAACTGCTCCCACATCAAGAGAACATCGTCCTCGTGATACTGATAGAATTTAGTTTTTTATAGCCATTAGCCTTGGTGGTAGGATAGTTATATAACTGCTCCCACATCAAGAGATCATCGTCCTCGTGATACTGGTACAGTTTAGTTTGTATAGCCATTAGCTTTAGTGGTAGGATAGTTATATTACTGCTCCCACAAAAAGGGAACATAGTCCTCGTGATACTGATAGATTTTATTTTTTGTAGCCATTGGCCTTAGTGGTAGGATAGTTATATAACTGCTCCCACATCAAGAGAATATCGTCAACGTGATACTGATAGAGTTTAGTTTGTATGGCCATTAGCCTTAGAGGTAGGATAGTGATATAACTGTTCCCACGTCAAGAGAACATCGTCCTCGTGATACTGATAGAGTTTATTTTGTATAGCCATTAGCCTTAGTGGTAGGATGGTTATATTACTGCTCCCACACCAAGAGAACATATTCCTCGTGATACTGATAGATTTTATTTTTGTAGCCATTGGCCTTAGTGGTAGGGTAGTTATATATATGCTCCCACAAATAGAGGACATCGTTCTAGTGATACTGATAGAGTTTACTTCGGATAGCCATTAGCATTGGTATTAGGATAGTTATATAACTGCTCCCACATCAAGAGAATATCGTCAAGGTGATACAGATAGATTTTAGTTTGTATGGCCATTAGCTTTAGTGGTAGGATAGTAATATAACTACTCCCACTTCAAGGGAACATCGTCCTCGTGATACGGATAGATTTTAGTTTTTATAGGCGTTAGCCTTAGTGGTAGGATAGGTATATAACTGCTCCCACATCGAGAGAACATCGTCGTCGTGATACTGGTACAGCTTAGTTTGTATAGCCATTAGCTTTAGTGGTAGGATAGTTATATAACTGCTCCCACGTCAAGAGAACATCGTCCTCGTGATACTGATATATTTTAGTTTGTATAGCCGTTAGCCTTAGTTTTAGGGTAGTTATATATCTGCTCCCACATCAAGGGAACATCGTCCTCGTGATACTGATAAATTTTAGTTTGTACATCCATTAGCCTTAGTGGTAGGGTAGTTATATATATGCTCCCACAAATAGAGGACATCGTTCTAGTGATACTGATAGAGTTTACTTCGGATAGCCATTAGCATTGATATTAGGATAGTTATATAACTGCTCCCACATCAACAGAACATCGTCCTAGTGATACTGATAGATGTTAGTTTGTATAGCCATTGGGCCTTAGTGGTAGGATAGTTATATATCTGCTCCCACATCAAGAGAACATCGTCCTCGTGAGACTGATAGAGTTTAGTTTGTATGGCCATTAGCCTTTGTGGTAGGATAGTTATATAACTGCTCCCACATCAAGAGAACATCGTCCCCGTGATACTGTTAGAATTTATTTTGTATAGCCATTAGCCTTAGTGGTAGGATAGTTATATTACTGCTCCAACACAAAGAGAATATAGTCCTCGTGATACTGATAGATTTTATTTTTTGTAGCCATTGGCCTTAGTGGTAGGATAGTTATATAACTGCTCCCACATCAAGAGAATATCGTCAACGTGATACTGATAGAGTTTAGTTTTTATGGCCATTAGCCTTAGAGGTAGGATAGTGATATAACTGCTCCCACGTCAAGAGAACATCGTCCTCGTGATACTGATAGAGTTTAGTTTATATAGCCATTAGCTTTAGTGGTAGGATAGTTATATTACTGCTCCCACATCAAGAGGACATCGTCCTCGTGATACTGATAGAGTTCGGTTTGTATAGCCATTAGCCTTAATGGTAGGATAGTTATATAACTGCTCCCACATCAAGAGAATATCGTCAACGTGATACAGATAGATTTTAGTTTGTATGGCCATTAGCTTTAGTGGTAGGATAGTAATATAACTACTCCCACATCAAGAGAACGTCGTGCTCGTGATACTGATATATATTAGTTTTGTATAGCCATTAGGCTTAGTGGTAGGATTGTTATATAACTGTTCCCACATCAAGAGAACATCGTCCTCTTGATACTGATAGAGTTGAGTTTGTATAGCCATTAGCTTTAGTGGTAGGATAGTTAGATAACTGCTCCCACATCAAGAGAACATCGTCCTCGTGATGCGGATAGATTTTAGTTTGTATAGGCGTTAGCCTTAGTGGTAGGATAGGTATATAACTGCTCCCACATCGAGAGAACATCGTCGTCGTGAAACAGATAGAGTTAAGTTTGTATACACTTTAGCCTTAGTGGTAGGATAGTTATTTAACTGCTCCCACATTAGGAGAACATCGTCCTCGGGATACTGATAGATTTTAGTATATATAGCCGTTAGCTTTAGTGGTAAGATAGTTATATAACTGCCCCCACATCAAGAGAACATCGTCCTCGTATTCTGATGGAGTTTAGTTTGTATAGCCATTAACGTTAGTGGTAAGATAGATACATAACTGCTCCCATATCTTGAGAACATCTTTCTCGTGATCCTGATAGAGTTTAGTTTGTATAGCCATTAGCCTTACTGGTAGTATAGTTCCTCCCACATCAAGAGAACATCGCCCTCGTTATACTGATAGAGTTTAGTTTGTATATCCATTAGCCTTAGTGGTAGGATATTTATATAACTGCTCCCACATCGAGAGAATAACGTCAACGTGATACTGACAGAGTTTAGTTTGTATGGCCATTAACTTTAGAGGTAGGATAGTAATATAACTGCTCCCACATCTAGAGAACATCGTCCTCGTGATACGGATATAGAGATTAGTTTGTATCGCCATAATATTTAGTGGTAGGATAGTTGTACAAATGCTCCCACATCAAGAGAACATCGTCCTCGTGATACTGATAGAGTTTAATTTGTATAGTCATTAGCTTTAGTGGTAGGATAGTTATAGAACTGCTTCCACATCAAGAGAATATCGTCCTCTTGATACGGATAGAGATTAGTTAGTATAGCGATAATATTTAATGGTAGAATAGTTATACAAATGCTCCCACATCAAGAGAACATCGTTCTCGTGATACTTGTAGAGTTTAATTTGTATAGCCATTAGCTTTAGTGGTAGGATAGTTATATAACTGCTACCACATCAAGAGAACATCGTCCTCGTGATACTGATAAGAGTTTAATTTGTATAGCCATTAGCTTTAGTGGTAGGATAGTTATATAACAGCTCCCACATCAAGAGAATATCGTCAACGTGATACTGATAGAGTTTATTTTGTATGGCCATTAGCCTTAATGGTAGGATAGTTACATAACTGCTGCCACATCAAGAGACCATCGTCCTCGTGATACTGATAGAGTTTAGTTTGTATAGCCATTAACGTTTGTGGTAAGAAAGTTATTTAACTGCTCCCACATCGAGAGAACATCGTCCTTGTGATACTGATAGAGTTTCGTTAGTATATCCATTAGCCTTAGTGGTAGGATAGTTGCTCCCACATCAAGAGAACATCGCCCTTGTGATACTGAGAGAGTTTAGTTTGTACTACCATTAGATTTAGTGATAAGGTAGTTATTTAACTGCTCCCACATCAAGAGAACATCGTCCTCATGATACTGATAGATTTTAGTTTGGATAGCCATTAGCTTTAGTGGTGGGATAGTTATATAACTGCTCCCACATCAAGAGAACATCGTTCTCGTGATACGGATAGAGATTCTTTTGTATAACCATAATGTTTATTGGTAGGATAGTTATATGAATGCTCCCACATCAAGAGAACATCGTCCTCGTGATACTGGTAGAATTTAGTTTGTATAGCCATTGGCTTTAGTGGTAGGATATTTATATAACTGCTCCCACATCAAGAGAAAGTCGTCCTCGTGATACTGATAGAGTTTAGTTTGTATAGCCATAAGCCTTAGTGGTAGGATAGTTATATAACTGCTCCCACATCAAGAGAACGTCGTCCTCGTGATACTGATAGAATTTAGTTTGTATAGCCATTAGCCTTGGTGGTAGGATAGTTATATAACTGCTCCCACATCAAGAGATCATCGTCCTCGTGATACTGATATATTTTAGTTTGTATAGCCGTTAGCTTTAGTGGTAAGATAGTTATATAACTGCCCCCACATCAAGAGAACATCGTCCTCGTGATACTGATGGAGTTTAGTTTGTATAGCCATTAACTTTAGTGGTAAGATAGATACATAACTGCTCCCATATCTTGAGAACATCTTTCTCGTGATCCTGATAGAGTTTAGTTTGTATAGCCATTAGCCTACTGGTAGTATAGTTCCTCCCACATCAAGAGAACATCGCCCTCGTTATACTGATAGAGTTTAGTTTGTATATCCATTAGCCTTAGTGGTAGGATATTTATATAACTGCTCCCACATCGAGAGAATATCGTCAACGTGATACTGACAGAGTTTAGTTTGTATGGCCATTAACTTTAGAGGTAGGATAGTAATATAACTGCTCCCACATCAAGAGAATATCGTCCTCGTGATACGGATAGAGATTAGTTTGTATAGCCATAATATTTAGTATTAGGATAGTTATATAATATGCTCCCACATCAAGAGAACATCGTCCTCGTGATACTGGTAGAGTTTAGTTTGTATAGCCATTAGCCTTAGTGGTAGGATAGTTACATAAATGCTCCCACATCAAGAGAACATCGTTCTCGTGATACTGGTAGAGTTTAATTTGTATAGCCATTAGCTTTAGTGGTAGGATAGTTATATAACTGCTTCCACATCAAGAGAATATGTTCCTCGTGATACGGATAGAAATTAGTTTGTATAGCGATAATATTTAATGGTAGGATAGTTATATAAATGCTCCCACATCAAGAGAACATCGTCCTCGTGATACTGGAAGAGTTTAATTTTTATAGCCATTAGCCTTAGTGGTAGGATTGTTATATAACTGCTCCCACATCACGAGAACATCGTCCTCGTGATACTGATATATAATAGTTTGTATAACCAATAGTCTTAGTGGTAGGATGGTTATCTAACTGCTCCCACATCAAGAGAACATCGTCCTCGTGATACTGATAGAGATTAGTTAGTATAGCGATAATATTTAATGGTAGGATAGTTATATAAATGCTCCCACATCAAGAGAACATCGTTCTCGTGATACTTGTAGAGTTTAATTACTGATATATAATAGTTTGTATAACCAATAGTCTTAGTGGTAGGATGGTTATATAACTGCTCCCACATCAAGAGAACATCGTCCTCGTGATACTGATAGAGATTAGTTAGTATAGCGATAATATTTAATGGTAGGATAGTTATATAAATGCTCCCACATCAAGAGAACATCGTCCTCGTGATACTGGAAGAGTTTAATTTTTATAGCCATTAGCCTTAGTGGTAGGATAGTTATATAACTGCTCCCACATCACGAGAACATCGTCCTCGTGATACTGATATATAATAGTTTGTATAACCAATAGTCTTAGTGGTAGGATAATTATATAACTGCTCCCACATCGAGAGAACATCGTCCTTGTGATACTGATCGAGTTTCGTTAGTATATCCATTAGCCTTAGTGGTAGGATAGTTGCTCCCACATCAAGAGAACATCGTCCTTGTGATACTGAGACAGTTTAGTTTGCACTACCATTAGATTTAGTTATAAGATAGTTATCTAACTGCTCCCACATCAAGAGAACATCGTCCTCATGATACTGATAGATTTTAGTTTGGATAGCCATTAGCTTTAGTGGTGGGATAGTTATATAACTGCTCCCACATCAAGAGAACATCGTTCTCGTGATACGGATAGAGATTAGTTTGTATAACCATAATGTTTAGTGGTAGGATAGTTATATGAATGCTCCCACATCAAGAGAACATCGTCCTCGTGATACTGGTAGAATTTAGTTTGTATAGCCATTAGCTTTAGTGGTAGGATATTTATATAACTGCTCCCACATCAAGAGAAAGTCGTCCTCGTGATACTGATAGAGTTTAGTTTGTATAGCCATAAGCCTTAGTGGTAGGATAGTTATATAACTGCTCCCACATCAAGAGAACATCGTCCTCGTGATACTGATAGAATTTAGTTTGTATAGCCACTAGCCTTGGTGGTAGGATAGTTATATAACTGCTCCCACATCAAGAGATCATCGTCCTCGTGATACTGGTACAGCTTAGTTTGTATAGCCATTAGCTTTAGTGGTAGGATAGTTATATAACTGCTCCCACGTCAAGAGAACATCGTCCTCGTGATACTGATATATTTTAGTTTGTATAGCCGTTAGCCTTAGTTTTAGGGTAGTTATATATCTGCTCCCACATCAAGGGAACATCGTCCTCGTGATACTGATAAATTTTAGTTTGTACATCCATTAGCCTTAGTGGTAGGGTAGTTATATATATGCTCCCACAAATAGAGGACATCGTTCTAGTGATACTGATAGAGTTTACTTCGGATAGCCATTAGCATTGGTATTATGATAGTTATATAACTGCTCCCACATCAACAGAACATCGTCCTAGTGATACTGATAGATGTTAGTTTGTATAGCCATTGGGCCTTAGTGGTAGGATAGTTATATATCTGCTCCCACATCAAGAGAACATCGTCCTCGTGAGACTGATAGAGTTTAGTTTGTATGGCCATTAGCCTTTGTGGTAGGATAGTTATATAACTGCTCCCACATCAAGAGAACATCGTCCCCGTGATACTGTTAGAATTTATTTTGTATAGCCATTAGCCTTAGTGGTAGGATAGTTATATTACTGCTCCAACACAAAGAGAATATAGTCCTCGTGATACTGATAGATTTTATTTTTTGTAGCCATTGGCCTTAGTGGTAGGATAGTTATATAACTGCTCCCACATCAAGAGAATATCGTCAACGTGATACTGATAGAGTTTAGTTTTTATGGCCATTAGCCTTAGAGGTAGGATAGTGATATAACTGCTCCCACGTCAAGAGAACATCGTCCTCGTGATACTGATAGAGTTTAGTTTATATAGCCATTAGCTTTAGTGGTAGGATAGTTATATTACTGCTCCCACATCAAGAGGACATCGTCCTCGTGATACTGATAGAGTTCGGTTTGTATAGCCATTAGCCTTAATGGTAGGATAGTTATATAACTGCTCCCACATCAAGAGAATATCGTCAACGTGATACAGATAGATTTTAGTTTGTATGGCCATTAGCTTTAGTGGTAGGATAGTAATATAACTACTCCCACATCAAGAGAACGTCGTGCTCGTGATACTGATATATATTAGTTTTGTATAGCCATTAGGCTTAGTGGTAGGATTGTTATATAACTGTTCCCACATCAAGAGAACATCGTCCTCTTGATACTGATAGAGTTGAGTTTGTATAGCCATTAGCTTTAGTGGTAGGATAGTTAGATAACTGCTCCCACATCAAGAGAACATCGTCCTCGTGATGCGGATAGATTTTAGTTTGTATAGGCGTTAGCCTTAGTGGTAGGATAGGTATATAACTGCTCCCACATCGAGAGAACATCGTCGTCGTGAAACAGATAGAGTTAAGTTTGTATACACTTTAGCCTTAGTGGTAGGATAGTTATTTAACTGCTCCCACATTAGGAGAACATCGTCCTCGGGATACTGATAGATTTTAGTATATATAGCCGTTAGCTTTAGTGGTAAGATAGTTATATAACTGCCCCCACATCAAGAGAACATCGTCCTCGTATTCTGATGGAGTTTAGTTTGTATAGCCATTAACATTAGTGGTAAGATAGATACATAACTGCTCCCATATCTTGAGAACATCTTTCTCGTGATCCTGATAGAGTTTAGTTTGTATAGCCATTAGCCTTACTGGTAGTATAGTTCCTCCCACATCAAGGGAACATCGCCCTCGTTATACTGATAGAGTTTAGTTTGTATATCCATTAGCCTTAGTGGTAGGATATTTATATAACTGCTCCCACATCGAGAGAATAACGTCAACGTGATACTGACAGAGTTTAGTTTGTATGGCCATTAACTTTAGAGGTAGGATAGTAATATAACTGCTCCCACATCAAGAGAACATCGTCCTCGTGATACGGATATAGAGATTAGTTTGTATCGCCATAATATTTAGTGGTAGGATAGTTGTACAAATGCTCCCACATCAAGAGAACATCGTCCTCGTGATACTGATAGAGTTTAATTTGTATAGTCATTAGCTTTAGTGGTAGGATAGTTATATAACTGCTACCACATCAAGAGAACATCGTCCTCGTGATACTGATAAGAGTTTAATTTGTATAGCCATTAGCTTTAGTGGTAGGATAGTTATATAACAGCTCCCACATCAAGAGAATATCGTCAACGTGATACTGATAGAGTTTATTTTGTATGGCCATTAGCCTTAATGGTAGGATAGTTACATAACTGCTGCCACATCAAGAGACCATCGTCCTCGTGATACTGATAGAGTTTAGTTTGTATAGCCATTAACGTTTGTGGTAAGAAAGTTATTTAACTGCTCCCACATCGAGAGAACATCGTCCTTGTGATACTGATAGAGTTTCGTTAGTATATCCATTAGCCTTAGTGGTAGGATAGTTGCTCCCACATCAAGAGAACATCGTCCTTGTGATACTGAGAGAGTTTAGTTTGTACTACCATTAGATTTAGTGATAAGGTAGTTATTTAACTGCTCCCACATCAAGAGAACATCGTCCTCATGATACTGATAGATTTTAGTTTGGATAGCCATTAGCTTTAGTGGTGGGATAGTTATATAACTGCTCCCACATCAAGAGAACATCGTTCTCGTGATACGGATAGAGATTATTTTGTATAACCATAATGTTTATTGGTAGGATAGTTATATGAATGCTCCCACATCAAGAGAACATCGTCCTCGTGATACTGGTAGAATTTATTTTGTATAGCCATTGGCTTTAGTGGTAGGATATTTATATAACTGCTCCCACATCAAGAGAAAGTCGTCCTCGTGATACTGATAGAGTTTAGTTTGTATAGCCATAAGCCTTAGTGGTAGGATAGTTATATAACTGCTCCCACATCAAGAGAACGTCGTCCTCGTGATACTGATAGAATTTAGTTTGTATAGCCATTAGCCTTGGTGGTAGGATAGTTATATAACTGCTCCCACATCAAGAGATCATCGTCCTCGTGATACTGGTACAGTTTAGTTTGTATAGCCATTAGCTTTAGTGGTAGGATAGTTATATAACTGCTCCCACGTCAAGAGAACATCGTCCTCGTGATACTGATATATTTTAGTTTGTATAGCCGTTAGCTTTAGTGGTAAGATAGTTATATAACTGCCCCCACATCAAGAGAACATCGTCCTCGTGATACTGATGGAGTTTAGTTTGTATAGCCATTAACTTTAGTGGTAAGATAGATACATAACTGCTCCCATATCTTGAGAACATCTTTCTCGTGATCCTGATAGAGTTTAGTTTGTATAGCCATTAGCCTACTGGTAGTATAGTTCCTCCCACATCAAGAGAACATCGCCCTCGTTATACTGATAGAGTTTAGTTTGTATATCCATTAGCCTTAGTGGTAGGATATTTATATAACTGCTCCCACATCGAGAGAATATCGTCAACGTGATACTGACAGAGTTTAGTTTGTATGGCCATTAACTTTAGAGGTAGGATAGTAATATAACTGCTCCCACATCAAGAGAACATCGTCCTCGTGATACGGATATAGAGATTAGTTTGTATCGCCATAATATTTAGTGGTAGGATAGTTGTACAAATGCTCCCACATCAAGAGAACATCGTCCTCGTGATACTGGTAGAGTTTAATTTGAATAGCCATTAGCTTTAGTGGTAGGATAGTTATATAACTGCTTCCACATCAAGAGAATATCGTCCTCGTGATACGGATAGAGATTAGTTTGTATAGCGATAATATTTAATGGCAGGATAGTTATATAAATGCTCCCACATCAAGAGAACATCGTCCTTGTGATACTGGAAGATTTTAATTTGTATAGCCATTAGCCTTAGTGGTAGGATAGTTATATAACTGCTCCCACATCAAGAGAACATCGTCCTCGTGATACTGATATATAATAGTTTGTATAACCAATGGTCTTAGTGGTAGGATGGTTAAATAACTGCTCCCACATCAAGAGAACATCGTCCTCGTGATACTGATAGATTTTAATTTGTATAGCCATTAGCTTTAGTGGTAGGATAGTTATATAACTGTTTCCACATCAAGAGAATATCGTCCTCTTGATACGGATAGAGATTAGTTAGTATAGCGATAATATTTAATGGTGGGATAGTTACATAAATGCTCCCACATCAAGAGAACATCGTCCTCGTGATACTGATATATAATAGTTTGTATAACCTATGGTCTTAGTGGTAGGATGGTTAAATAACTGCTCCCACATCAAGAGAACATCGTCCTCGTGATACTGATAAGAGTTTAATTTGTATAGCCATTAGCTTTAGTGGTAGGTTAGTTATATAACAGCTCCCACATCAAGAGAACATCGTCCTCGTGATACTGATAAGAGTTTAATATGTATAGCCATTAGCTTTAGTGGTAGGATAGTTATATAACTGTTCCCACATCAAGAGAACATCGTCCTCATGATACTGATAGATTTTAGTTTGGATAGCCATCAGCTTTAGTGGTAGGATAGTTATATAACTGTTCCCACATCAAGAGACCATCGTCCTCGTGATACTGATAGAGTTTAGTTTGTATAGCCATTAACGTTAGTGGTAAGAAAGTTATTTTACTGCTCCCACATCGGGAGAACATCGTCCTTGTGATACTGATAGAGTTTCGTTAGTATATCCATTAGCCTTAGTGGTAGGATAGTTGCTCCCACATCAAGAGAACATCGTCCTTGTGATACTGAGAGAGTTTAGTTTGTATACCCATTAGCTTTAGTGGTAAGATAGTTATTTAACTGCTCCCACATCAAGAGAACATCGTCCTCATGATACTGATAGATTTTAGTTTGGATAGCCATTAGCTTTAGTGGTGGGATAGTTATATAACTGCTCCCACATCAAGAGAACATCGTTCTCGTGATACGGATAGAGATTAGTTTGTATAACCATAATGTTTAGTGGTAGGATAGTTATATAAATGCGCCCACATAAAGAGAACATCGTCCTCGTGATACTGGTAGACTTTAGTTTGTATAGCCATTAGCTTTAGTGGTAGGATATTTATATAACTGCTCCCACATCAAGAGAAAATCGTCCTCGTGATACTGATAGAGTTTAGTTTGTATAGCCATAAGCCTTAGTGGTAGGATAGTTATATAACTGCTCCCACATCAAGAGAACATCGTCCTCGTGATACTGATAGAATTTAGTTTTTTATAGCCATTAGCCTTGGTGGTAGGATAGTTATATAACTGCTCCCACATCAAGAGATCATCGTCCTCGTGATACTGGTACAGTTTAGTTTGTATAGCCATTAGCTTTAGTGGTAGGATAGTTATATTACTGCTCCCACAAAAAGGGAACATAGTCCTCGTGATACTGATAGATTTTATTTTTTGTAGCCATTGGCCTTAGTGGTAGGATAGTTATATAACTGCTCCCACATCAAGAGAATATCGTCAACGTGATACTGATAGAGTTTAGTTTGTATGGCCATTAGCCTTAGAGGTAGGGTAGTGATATAACTGTTCCCACGTCAAGAGAACATCGTCCTCGTGATACTGATAGAGTTTATTTTGTATAGCCATTAGCCTTAGTGGTAGGATAGTTATATTACTGCTCCCACACCAAGAGAACATATTCCTCGTGATACTGATAGATTTTATTTTTGTAGCCATTGGCCTTAGTGGTAGGATAGTTATATAACTGCTCCCACATCAAGAGGACATCGTCCTCGTGATACTGATAGAGTTTGGTTTGTATAGCCATTAGCCTTAATGGTAGGATAGTTATATACCTGCTCCCACATCAAGAGAATATCGTCAACGTGATACAGATAGATTTTAGTTTGTATGGCCATTAGCTTTAGTGGTACGATAGTAATATAACTACTCCCACATCAAGAGAACGTCGTGCTCGTGATACTGATATATATTAGTTTCGTATAGCCATTAGCCTTAATGGTAGGATAGTTATATACCTGCTCCCACATCAAGAGAATATCGTCAAGGTGATACAGATAGATTTTAGTTTGTATGGTCATTAGCTTTAGTGGTAGGATAGTAATATAACTACTCCCACTTCAAGGGAACATCGTCCTCGTGATACGGATAGATTTTAGTTTTTATAGGCGTTAGCCTTAGTGGTAGGATAGGTATATAACTGCTCCCACATCGAGAGAACATCGTCGTCGTGATACAGATAGAGTTAAGTTTGTATACTCTTTAGCCTTAGTAGTAGGATAGTTATTTAACTGCTCCCACATTAGGAGAACATCGTCCTCGGGATACTGATAGATTTTAGTTTATATAGCCGTTAGCTTTAGTGGTAAGATAGTTATATAACTGCCCCCACATCAAGAGAACATCGTCCTTGTGATACTGATGGAGTTTAGATTGTATAGCCATTAACTTTAGTGGTAAGATAGTTATATAACTGCTCCCACATCTAGAGAACATCGTTCTCGTGAACCTGATAGACTTTAGTTTGTATAGCCATTTGCCTTACTGGTAGTATGGTTCCTCGCACATCAAGAGAACATCGTCCTCGTTATACTGATAGAGTTTAGTTTGTATGGCCATTAGCCTTAGTGGTAGGATAGTTATATAACTGCTCCCTCATCAAGAGAACATCGTCCTCGTGATACTGATAGAGTTTAGTTTGTATGGCCATTAGCTTTAGTGGTAGGATAGTAATATAACTACTCCCACTTCAAGGGAACATCGTCCTCGTGATACGGATAGATTTTAGTTTTTATAGGCGTTAGCCTTAGTGGTAGGATAGGTATATAACTGCTCCCACATCGAGAGAACATCGTCGTCGTGATACAGATAGAGTTAAGTTTGTATACTCTTTAGCCTTAGTAGTAGGATAGTTATTTAACTGCTCCCACATTAGGAGAACATCGTCCTCGGGATACTGATAGATTTTAGTTTATATAGCCGTTAGCTTTAGTGGTAAGATAGTTATATAACTGCCCCCACATCAAGAGAACATCGTCCTTGTGATACTGATGGAGTTTAGATTGTATAGCCATTAACTTTAGTGGTAAGATAGTTATATAACTGCTCCCCCATCGAGAGAATATCGTCAACGTGATACTGACAGAGTTTAGTTTGTATGGCCATTAACTTTAGAGGTAGGATAGTAATATAACTGCTCCCACATCAAGAGAACATCGTCCTCGTTATACTGATAGAGTTTAGTTTGTATAGCCATTAGCCTTAGTGGTAGGATAGTTATATAACTGCTCCCTCATCAAGAGAACATCGTCCTCGTGATACTGATAGAGTTTAGTTTGTATAGCCATTAACGTTAGTGGTAAGATAGTTATTTAACTGCTCCCACATCGAGAGAACTTCGTCCTTGTGATAGTGTTTCGTTAGTATATCCATTAGCCTTAGTGGTAGGATAGTTGCTCCCACATCAAGAGAACATTCTCCTCGTGATACTGAGAGAGTTTAGTTTGTATAGGCATTAGCTTTAGTGGTAGGAATGTTATATAACTGCTCCCACATCAAGAGAACATCGTCCTTGTGATACTGATATATAATAGTTTGTATACCCTTAGCCTTAGTGGTAGGATAGTTATATAACTGCTCCCACATCAAGAGAACATCGTCGTCGTGATACAGATAGAGTTAAGTTTGTATACTCTTTAGCCTTAGTAGTAGGATAGTTATTTAACTGCTCCCACATTAGGAGAACATCGTCCTCGGGATACTGATAGATTTTAGTTTATATAGCCGTTAGCTTTAGTGGTAAGATAGTTATATAACTGCCCCCACATCAAGAGAACATCGTCCTTGTGATACTGATGGAGTTTAGATTGTATAGCCATTAGCTTTAGTGGTAGGATAGTTATATAACTCCTCCCACATCAAGAGAACATCGTTCTCGTGATACGGATAGAGATTAGTTTGTATAACCATAATGCTTAGTGGTAGGATATTTATATAAATGCTCCCACATCAAGAGAACTTCGTCCTCGTGATACTGGAAGAATTTAGTTTGTATAGCCATTAGCTTTATTGGTAGGATAGTTATATAACTCCTCCCACATCAAGAGAACATCGTTCTCGTGATACGGATAGAGATTAGTTTGTATAGCCATAAGCCTTACTCGTAGGATAGTTATATAACTGCTCCCCCATCAAGAGAAAATCGTCCTCGTGATACTGATAGATTTTAGTTTGTATAGCCGTAAGCCTTAGTGGTAGGATAGTTATATAACCGCTCCCACATCAAGAGAACATCGTCCTCGTGATACTGATAGAGTTTAGTTTGTATAGCCATTAGCCGTACTGGTAGGATAGTTGCTCCCACATCAAGAGAACATCTTCCTCGTTATACTGATAGAGTTTAGTTTGTATAACCATTAGTCTTAGTGGTAGGATGGTTATATAACTGCTCCCACATCAAGAGAACATCGTCCTCGTTATACTGATAGAGTTTAGTTTGTATAGCCTTTAGCCTTACTGGTAGGATAGTTGCTCCCACATCAAGAGAATATCGTCCTCGTGATACTGATAGAGTTTAATTTGTATAGCCATTAGCTTTAGTGGTAGTATAGTTATATAACTGCTTCCACATCAAGAGAATATCGTCCTCGTGATACGGATAGAGATTAGTTTGTATAGCCATAATATTTAATGGTAGGATAGTTATATAAATGCTCCCACATCAAGAGAACATCGTCCTCGTGATACTGGTAGAGTTTAGTTTGTATAGCCATTAGCCTTACTGGTAGGATAGTTATATAACTACTCCCACATCAAGAGAACATCGTCCTCGTGATACTGATATATAATAGTTTGTATTACCCATTAGTCTTAGTGGTAGGATAGTTATATAACTACCGGGCGAGTTGGCCGTGCACGTAGAGGCGCGCGGCTGTGAGCTTGCATCCGGGAGATAGTAGGTTCGAATCCCACTATCGGCAGCCTCGAAGATGGTTTTCCGTGGTTTCCCATTTTCACACCAGGCAAATGCTGGGGCTGTACCTTAATTAAGGCCACGGCCGCTTCCTTCCCACTCCCAGGCCTTCCCTGTCCCATCGTCGTCATGAGACCTATCTGTGTCGGTGCGACTTAAAGCAACTAGCAAATGTTATATAACTGCTCCCACATCAAGAGAATATCGTCCTCGTGATGCGGATAGAGATTAGTTTGTATAGCCATAAGCCTTAGTGGTAGGATAGTTATATAACTGCTCCCACATCAAGAGAACATCGTCCTCGTGATACTGATACAATTTAGTTTCTATAGCCATTAGCCTTGGTGGTAGGATAGTTATATAACTGCCCCCACATCAAGAGATCATCGTCCTCGTGATACTGGTACAGTTTAGTTTGTATAGCCATTAGCTTTAGTGGTAGGATAGTTATATAACTGCTCCCACGTCAAGAGAACATCGTCCTCGTGATACTGATATATTTTAGTTTGTATAGCCGTTAGCCTTAGTTTTAGGGTAGTTATATATCTGCTCCCACATCAAGGGAACATCGTCCTCGTGATACTGATAAATTTTAGTTTGTACAGCCATTAACCTTAGTGGTAGGGTAGTTATATAACTGCTCCCACAAATAGAGGACATCGTCCTAGTGATACTGATAGAGTTTACTTCGGATAGCCATTAGCATTGGCATTAGGATAGTTATATATCTGCTCCCACATCAACAGAACCTCGTCCTAGTGATACTGATAGATGTTAGTTTGTATAGCCATTGAGCCTTAGTGGTAGGATAGTTATATATCTGCTCCCACATCAAGAGAACATCGTCCTCGTGAGACTGATAGAGTTTAGTTTGTATGGCCATTAGCCTTTGTGGTAGGATAGTTATATAACTGCTCCCACATCAAGAGAACATCGTCCCCGTGATACTGTTAGAATTTATTTTGTATAGCCATTAGCCTTAGTGGTAGGATAGTTATATTACTGCTCCAACACAAAGAGAACATAGTCCTCGTGATACTGATAGATTTTATTTTTTGGAGCCATTGGCCTTAGTGCTAGGATAGTTATATAACTGCTCCCACATCAAGAGAATATCGTCAACGTGATACTGATAGAGTTTAGTTTGTATGGCCATTAGCCTTAGAGGAAGGATAGTGATATAACTGCTCCCACGTCAAGAGAACATCGTCCTCGTGATACTGATAGAGTTTAGTTTATATAGCCATTACCTTTAGTGGTAGGATAGTTATATTACTGCTCCCACATCAAGAGGACATCGTCCTCGTGATACTGATAGAGTTCGGTTTGTATAGCCATTAGCCTTAATGGTAGGATAGTTATATAACTGCTCCCACATCAAGAGAATATCGTCAACGTGATACAGATAGATTTTAGTTTGTATGGCCATTAGCTTTAGTGGTAGGATAGTAATATAACTACTCCCACATCAAGAGAACGTCGTGCTCGTGATACTGATATATATTAGTTTTGTATAGCCATTAGGCTTAGTGGTAGGATTGTTATATAACTGTTCCCACATCAAGAGAACATCGTCCTCTTGATACTGATAGAGTTGAGTTTGTATAGCCATTAGCTTTAGTGGTAGGATAGTAATATAACTACTCCCACTTCAAGGGAACATCGTTCTCGTGATACGGATAGAGATTAGTTTGTATAGCCATTAGCTTTAGTGGTAGGATAGTTATATAACTGCCCCCACATCAAGAGAATATCGTCCTCGTGATACTGATAGAGTTTAGTTTGTATAGCCATTAGCTTTAGTGGTAGGATAGTTATATAACAGCTCCCACATCAAGAGAATATCGTCAACGTGATACTGATAGAGTTTATTTTGTATGGCCATTAGCCTTATGGTAGGATAGTTATATAACTGCTCCCACATCAAGAGACCATCGTCCTCGTGATACTGATAGAGTTTAGTTTGTATAGCCATTAACGTTAGTGGTAAGATAGTTATTTAACTGCTCCCACATCGAGAGAACATCGTCCTTGTGATACTGATAGAGTTTCGTTAGTATATCCATTATCCTTAGTGGTAGGATAGTTGCTCCCACATCAAGGGAACATCTTCCTCGTGATACTGAGAGAGTTTAGTTTGTATACCCATTAGCTTTAGTGGTAAGATAGTTATTTAACTGCTCCCACATCAAGAGAACATCGTCCTCATGATACTGATAGATTTTAGTTTGGATAGCCATTAGCTTTAGTGGTAGGATAGTTATGTAACTGCTCCCACATCAAGAGAACATCGTTCTCGTGATACGGTTAGAGATTAGTTTGTATAACCATAATGTTTAGTGGTAGGATAGTTATATAAATGCTCCCACGTCATGAGAACATCGTCCTCGTGATACTGGTAGAATTTAGCTTGTATAGCCATTAGCTTTAGTGGTAGGATATTTATATAACTGCTCCCACATCAAGAGAATATCGTCCTCGTGATACTGGTAGAATTTAGTTTGTATAGCCATTAGCCTTAGTGGTAGGATATTTATATAACTGCTCCCACATCAAGAGAAAATCGTCCTCGTGATACTGATAGAGTTTAGTTTGTATAGCCATAAGCCTTAGTGGTAGGATAGTTATATAACTGCTCCCACATCAAGATAACATCGTCCTCGTGATACTGATAGAGTTTAGTTTCTATAGCCATTAGCCTTACTGGTAGGATAGTTGCTCCCAGATCAAGAGAACATCGTCCTCGTTATACTGATAGAGTTTAGTTTGTATAGCCATTAGCCTTAGTGGTAGGATACTTATATAACTTCTCCCACATCGAGGGAATATCATCAACGTGATACTGACAGACTTTAGTTTGTATGGCCATTAGCTTTAGAGGTAGGATAGTAATATCACTGCTCCCACATCAAGAGAATATCGTCCTCGTGATACGGATAGAGATTAGTTTGTATAGCCATAATATTTAGTATTAGGATAGTTATATAATATGCTCCCACATCAAGAGAACATCGTCCTCGTGATACTGGTAGAGTTTAGTTTGTATAGCCATTAGCCTTAGTGGTAGGATAGTTATATAACTGCTCCCACATCAAGAGAACATCGTCCTCGTGATACTGATAGAGTTTAATTTGTATAGCCATTAGCTTTAGTGGTAGGATAGTTATATAACTGCTTCCACATCAAGAGAATATCGCCCTCGTGATACGGATAGAGATTAGTTTGTATAGCGATAATATTTAATGGTAGGATAGTTACATAAATGCTCCCACATCAAGAGAACATCGTTCTCGTGATACTGGTAGAGTTTAATTTGTATAGCCATTAGCTTTAGTGGTAGGATAGTTATATAACTGCTTCCACATCAAGAGAATATGTTCCTCGTGATACGGATAGAAATTAGTTTGTATAGCGATAATATTTAATGGTAGGATAGTTATATAAATGCTCCCACATCAAGAGAACATCGTCCTCGTGATACTGGAAGAGTTTAATTTTTATAGCCATTAGCCTTAGTGGTAGGATAGTTATATAACTGCTCCCACATCACGAGAACATCGTCCTCGTGATACTGATATATAATAGTTTGTATAACCAATAGTCTTAGTGGTAGGATGGTTATCTAACTGCTCCCACATCAAGAGAACATCGTCCTCGTGATACTGATAGAGATTAGTTAGTATAGCGATAATATTTAATGGTAGGATATTTATATAAATGCTCCCACATCAAGAGAACATCGTTCTCGTGATACTTGTAGAGTTTAATTTGTATAGCCATTAGCTTTAGTGGTAGGATAGTTATATAACTGCTACCACATCAAAAGAACATCGTCCTCGTGATACTGATAAGAGTTTAATTTGTATAGCCATTAGCTTTAGTGGTAGGATAGTTATATAACAGCTCCCACATCAAGAGAATATCGTCAACGTGATACTGATAGAGTTTATTTTGTATGGCCATTAGCCTTAATGGTAGGATAGTTGCTGCCACATCAAGAGAACATCGTCCTTGTGATACTGAGACAGTTTAGTTTGCACTACCATTAGATTTAGTGATAAGATAGTTATCTAACTGCTCCCACATCAAGAGAACATCGTCCTCGTGATACTGGAAGAGTTTAATTTTTATAGCCATTAGCCTTAGTGGTAGGATAGTTATATGACTGCTCCCACATCACGAGAACATCGTCCTCGTGATACTGATATATAATAGTTTGTATAACCAATAGTCTTAGTGGTAGGATGGTTATATAACTGCTCCCACATCAAGAGAACATCGTCCTCGTGATACTGATAGAGATTAGTTAGTATAGCGATAATATTTAATGGTAGGATAGTTATATAAATGCTCCCACATCAAGAGAACATCGTCCTCGTGATACTGGAAGAGTTTAATTTTTATAGCCATTAGCCTTAGTGGTAGGATAGTTATATAACTGCTCCCACATCACGAGAACATCGTCCTCGTGATACTGATATATAATAGTTTGTATAACCAATAGTCTTAGTGGTAGGATGGTTATATAACTGCTCCCACATCGAGAGAACATCGTCCTTGTGATACTGATAGAGTTTCGTTAGTATATCCATTAGCCTTAGTGGTAGGATAGTTGCTCCCACATCAAGAGAACATCGTCCTTGTGATACTGAGACAGTTTAGTTTGCACTACCATTAGATTTAGTGATAAGATAGTTATCTAACTGCTCCCACATCAAGAGAACATCGTCCTCATGATACTGATAGATTTTAGTTTGGATAGCCATTAGCTTTAGTGGTGGGATAGTTATATAACTGCTCCCACATCAAGAGAACATCGTTCTCGTGATACGGATAGAGATTAGTTTGTATAACCATAATGTTTAGTGGTAGGATAGTTATATGAATGCTCCCACATCAAGAGAACATCGTCCTCGTGATACTGGTAGAATTTAGTTTGTATAGCCATTAGCTTTAGTGGTAGGATATTTATATAACTGCTCCCACATCAAGAGAAAGTCGTCCTCGTGATACTGATAGAGTTTAGTTTGTATAGCCATAAGCCTTAGTGGTAGGATAGTTATATAACTGCTCCCACATCAAGAGAACATCGTCCTCGTGATACTGATAGAATTTAGTTTGTATAGCCACTAGCCTTGGTGGTAGGATAGTTATATAACTGCTCCCACATCAAGAGATCATCGTCCTCGTGATACTGGTACAGCTTAGTTTGTATAGCCATTAGCTTTAGTGGTAGGATAGTTATATAACTGCTCCCACGTCAAGAGAACATCGTCCTCGTGATACTGATATATTTTAGTTTGTATAGCCGTTAGCCTTAGTTTTAGGGTAGTTATATATCTGCTCCCACATCAAGGGAACATCGTCCTCGTGATACTGATAAATTTTAGTTTGTACATCCATTAGCCTTAGTGGTAGGGTAGTTATATATATGCTCCCACAAATAGAGGACATCGTTCTAGTGATACTGATAGAGTTTACTTCGGATAGCCATTAGCATTGGTATTAGGATAGTTATATAACTGCTCCCACATCAACAGAACATCGTCCTAGTGATACTGATAGATGTTAGTTTGTATAGCCATTGGGCCTTAGTGGTAGGATAGTTATATATCTGCTCCCACATCAAGAGAACATCGTCCTCGTGAGACTGATAGAGTTTAGTTTGTATGGCCATTAGCCTTTGTGGTAGGATAGTTATATAACTGCTCCCACATCAAGAGAACATCGTCCCCGTGATACTGTTAGAATTTATTTTGTATAGCCATTAGCCTTAGTGGTAGGATAGTTATATTACTGCTCCAACACAAAGAGAATATAGTCCTCGTGATACTGATAGATTTTATTTTTTGTAGCCATTGGCCTTAGTGGTAGGATAGTTATATAACTGCTCCCACATCAAGAGAATATCGTCAACGTGATACTGATAGAGTTTAGTTTGTATGGCCATTAGCCTTAGAGGTAGGATAGTGATATAACTGCTCCCACGTCAAGAGAACATCGTCCTCGTGATACTGATAGAGTTTAGTTTATATAGCCATTAGCTTTAGTGGTAGGATAGTTATATTACTGCTCCCACATCAAGAGGACATCGTCCTCGTGATACTGATAGAGTTCGGTTTGTATAGCCATTAGCCTTAATGGTAGGATAGTTATATAACTGCTCCCACATCAAGAGAATATCGTCAACGTGATACAGATAGATTTTAGTTTGTATGGCCATTAGCTTTAGTGGTAGGATAGTAATATAACTACTCCCACATCAAGAGAACGTCGTGCTCGTGATACTGATATATATTAGTTTTGTATAGCCATTAGGCTTAGTGGTAGGATTGTTATATAACTGTTCCCACATCAAGAGAACATCGTCCTCTTGATACTGATAGAGTTGAGTTTGTATAGCCATTAGCTTTAGTGGTAGGATAGTTAGATAACTGCTCCCACATCAAGAGAACATCGTCCTCGTGATGCGGATAGATTTTAGTTTGTATAGGCGTTAGCCTTAGTGGTAGGATAGGTCGGCAACGTCTTTTGTCGACGTCGGTTACTACTTTTGTCGACGTCGGTACCTTCTTTTGTCGACGTCGGTCACTACTCTTGTCGACGTCGGTAACGACTTTTGTCGGTGTCGGTAGCGACATTTGTCGACGTCGAAACTACTTTCATCGACGTCGGTACCTACTTTTCGACGTCGGTAACTACTTCTGTCGACGTCGGTAGCTACTTTCGTCGACGTCGGTAAGTACTTTTGACGACGTCGGTAGCTACTTTTGTCGACGTCGGTAGCTACTTTTGTCGACGTCGGTAACTACTTCTGTCAACGACGGTACTACTTTTTTCGACGTCGGTAACTACTTTTGCCGACGTCGAAGCTACTTTTGTCGACGTCGGTACCTACTTCTGTCGACGTCGGTAGCCTCTTTTGTCGACGTCGGCACCTGCTTTTGTCGACGTCGGTAAGTACTTTTGTCGACGTCGGTAGCTACTTTCGTCGACGTCGGTAAGTACTTTTGTCGACGTCGGTAGCTACTTTCGTCGACGTCGGTAAGTACTTTTGTCGACGTCGGTAGCTACTTTTGTCGACGTCGGTAAGTACTTTTGCCGACGTCGGTAAGTACTTTTGTCGACGTCGGTATCTACTTTTGTCGACGTCGGTAACTACTTTTGTCGACGTCGGTAACGACTTTTGTCGACGACGGTAGCGACCTTTGTCGAAGTCGAAACTACTTTTGTCGATGTCGGTAAATACTTTTTCGACGTCGGTAAATACTTTTGTCGACGTCGGTAACAACTTATGGCCACGTCGGTACCTACTGTTGTGGACGGCGGTATCTACTTTTGTCGACGTTGGTTACTACTTTTGCCGGCGTCGTTTACTACTTTTTTCGACGTCGGTACTTCTGTCGACGTCGGTAACGACTTTTGTCGACGTCGTTAGCGACCGTTGTCGACGTCGAAACTACTTTTCTCGACGTCGGTACCTACTTTTTCGACGTCGGTAACTACTTTTGTCGACGTCGGTAACAACTTTTGTCGACGTGGGTAAGTACGTTTATCGACGTCGGTAAGTACTTTTGTCGACGTCGGTAACTACTTTTGTCGACGTCGGTATCTACTTTTCTCGACCTCGGTATCTACTTTTGTCGACGTCGGTATCTACTTTTGTCGACGTCGGGAATTACTTTTGTCGATATCGGTAGTTACTTTTGTCAACGTCGGTACCTACTTTTCGCGACGTAGGTCTCTACTTATTTCGACGTCGGTATCTAGTTTTGTCGTCGTCGGTAACGACTTTAGTCGACGTCGGTATCGACCTTTATCGACGTCGAAACTACTTTTGTCGACGTCGGTAACTACGTTTGTCGACGTCGGTAACGACTTTTGTCGACGTCGGTAGCGACCTTTGTCGACGTCGAAAGTACTCCTGTCGACTTCGGTACCTATTTTTTCGACGTCGGTAGATACTTTTCTCGACGTCGGTACCTACTTTTGTCGACGTCGGTAACGACTTTTGTCGACGTCGGTACCTACTTTTGTCGACGTCGGTAACTACTTCTGTCGACGTCAGTAACGACTTTTGTCGAAGTCGGTAGCGACCTTTGTCGACGTTCAAACTACTTCTTTCGACGTCGATAATTACTTTAGTCGACGTCGGTAACTACTTTTGTTGGCGTCGGTAACGACTTTTGTCGACGTCGGTAGCGACCTTTGTCGACGTCGAAACTACTTTTGTCGACGTCGGCACCTACTTTTTCGACGTCGGTAACTACTTTTGTCGACGTCGGTAACAACTTATGTCGTCGTCGGTAAGTACTTTTGTCGACGTCGGTAACTACTTTTGTCGACGTCGGTAGCTACTTTTTTCGACGTCGGTATCTATTTTGTCGACGTCGGTAACTATTTTTGTCGACGTCAAAACTACTTTTGTCGACGTCGGTTACTACTTTTGTCGATGTCGGTACCTACATTTGTCGACGTCGGCTACATCTTTTGTCGACGTCGGTAACTACATTTGATGACGTCGGTAATGACTTTTATCGACGTAGGCAACGGCCTTTGTCGACGTCGGTAACGACCTTTGTCGACAACGGTAACACATTTTGTCGACCTCGATACTACTTTTGTCGACGTCGGTACCTACTTCTGTCGACGTCGGTAGCTACTTTTGTCGACGTCGGTAACGACTTTTGTCGACGTCGGTACCTACTTTTGTCGACGTCGGTAACTACTTCTCTCGACGTCAGTAACGACTTTTGTCGACGTCGGTAGCGACCTTTGTCGACCTTCAAACTACTTTTTTCGACGTCGGTAATTACTTTAGTCGACGTCGGTAACTACTTTTGTCGACGTCGGTATCTACTTTTGTCCACGTCGGTAAGTACTTTTGTCGACGTCGGTTACTACTTTTGTCGACGTCGGTTACTACTAATGTCGACGTCGGTACCTACTTTTTCCGACGTCGGTAACTACTTTTGTCGACGTCCGTAACTACTTATGTCAACGACGGTACTACTTTTGTCGACGTCGGTAACTACTTTTGTCGACGTCGAAGCTTCATTTGTCGACGTCGGTACTTACTTCTGTCGACGTCGGTAGCTACTTTTGTCGACGTCGGTTCCTACTTTTGTCGACGTTGGGAAGTACTTTTGTCGACGTCGGTAGCTACTTTCGTCGACGTCGGTAAGTACTTTTGTCGACGTCGGTAGCTACTTTTGTCGACGTCGGTAAGTACTTTTGTCGACGTCGGTACCTACTTTTGTCGACGTCGGGAAGTACTTTTGTAGACGTCGGTACCTACTTTCGTCGACGTCGGTAAGTACTTTTGTCGACGTCGGTAGCTACTTTTGTCGACATCGGTAAGTACTTTTGTCGACGTCGGTAAGTACTTTTGTCGACGTCGGTAGCTACTTTTGTCGGCGTCGATAGCTATTTTTGTCGACGTCGCTAGCTACTTTTTTCGACGTCGGTATCTACTTTTGTCGACGTCGGTAAGTACTTTTGTCGACGTTAGTAGCTACTTTTTTCGACGTCGGTATCATTTTTGTCGACGTCGGTAACGACTTTAGTCGACGTCGGTAGCGACCTTTGTCGACGTCGAAACTACTTTTGTCGATGTCGGTAACGACTTTTTTCTACGTCGGTAGCGACCTTTGTCGACGTCGAAAGTACTTTTGTCGATGTCGGTAAATATTTTTGTCGACGTCGGTACCTACTTTTGTCGACTTCGGAACCGACTTTTGTCGACGTCGGTAGCGACCTTTGTCGACGTCGAAACTACTTTTATCGACGTCGGTACCTACTTTTTCGGCGTCGGTAACTACTTTTGTCGACGTCGGTTTCTACTTTTGCCGACGTCGGTACCTACTTTTGTCGACGTCGGTAACTACTTCTGTCGACGTCGGTAACGACTTTCGTCGACGTTGGTAGCGACCTTTGTCTACGTCGAAACTCCTTTTTTCGACGTCGGTAACTACTTTGGTCGACGTCGGTAACGACTTTTTTCGACGTCGGTAGCGACCTTTGTCGACGTCGAAACTTTTTGTCGACGTCGGTACCTACTTTTGTCGACGTCGGTAAGTACTTCTTTCGACGTCGGTAACGACTTTTGTCGACGTCGGTAGCGACCTTTGTCGACGTCGAAACTGCTTTTTTCGACGTCGGTAAATACTTTTGTCGACGTCGGTTACTAATTTTGTCGACGCCGTTACCTACTTTTTCGACGTAGGTAACTACTTTTGACGACGTCGGTAACAACTTTTGTCGTCGTCGGTAAGTAATTTTGTCGTCGTCGGTAGCTACTTTTGTCGACGTCGGTAGCTAATTTTTCCGACGTCGGTATCTACTTTTGTCGACGTCGGTAAGTACTTTTGTCGACTTCGGTTAATACTTTTGTCGACGTCGGTTACTACTTTTGACGACGTCGGTACCTACTGTTGTCGATGTCGGTAACTACTTTTGTCGACGTCGGTAACGACTTGTGTCGACGTCGGTAGCGACCTTTGTCGACGTCGGTACTTACTTTTGTCGACTTCGGCTACGTCTTTTGTCGACGTCGGCTACGTCTTTTGTCGACGTCGGTAACTACATTTGACGACGTCGGTAACGACTTTTATCGCCGTCGGAAACGACCTTTGTCGACGTCGGTAACGACTTTTGTGGACGTCGGTAACTCATTTTGTCGACGTCGTAACTACTTTTGACGACGTCGGAAAAACCATTGTCGACGTCGGAAACAACTTTTTTGGACGTCGGTAACAACTTCTATCGACGTCGGTAACTACTTTTGTCAACGTCGGTAACGACTTTTGTCGACGTCGGTAGCGACTTTTGTCGACGTCGAAAATTTTTTGTCGACGTCGGTACCTACTTCTGTCGACGTCGGTAGTTACTTATGTCGACGTCGGTAACGAATTTTGCCGACGTCGGTATCTGCTTTTGTCGACGTCGGTAACTACTTTTTTCGACGTCTTTTCTACTTTTGTCGACGTCGGTAGCTACTTTTGTCGACGTCGGTCGCTACTTTTTTCGACGTCTTTATCTACTTTTGTCGACGTCGGTAAGTACTTTTGTCGACGTCGGTTACTACTTTTGTAGACGTCGGTTACTACTTTTGTCGACGTCGGTAAGTACTTTTGTCGACGCCGGTTTCTACTTTTGTCGACGTCGGTGACTACTTTTGTCGTCGTCGGTACCTACTTTTGCCGACGCCGGTAACTACTTTTGTCGACGTCGGTAGCTACTTAAGTCAACGTCGGTACTACTTTTGTCGACGTCGGTAACTACTTTTGTCGACGTCGAAACTACTTTTGTCTACGTCGGTACCTACTTCTGTCGACGTCGGTACCTACTTTCTTCGACGTCGGTAAGTACTTTTGACGACATCGGTAGCTACTTTTGTCGACGTAGGTATCTACTTTTGTCGACGTCGGTAAGTACTTTTGTCGATTTCGGTAGCTACTTTTGTCGACGTCGGTAAGTACTTCTGTCGACGTCGGAAGCTACTTTTGTCGACATCGGTAGCTACTTTTGTCGACGTCGGTAGCAACCATTGTCGACGTCGGTACCTACTTATGTCAACGTCGGTACTACTTTTGTCGACGTCGGTAAAGACTTTTGTCGACGTCGAAACTACTATTGTCGACGTCGGTACCTACTTCTGTCGACGTCGGTAGCTACTTTTGTCGACGTCGATAACTACTTTTGTCGACGTCGGTAAGTACTTTTGTCGACGTCGGTAGCTACTTTTGTCGACGTCGGTAGCTACTTTTGTCGACGTCGGTATCTACTTTTGTCGACATCAGTAAGTACATTTGTCGACGTCGGTAGCTACTTTTGTCGACGTCGGTATCTACTTTTGTCGACGTCGGTAGCTATTTTTGTCGACGTCGGTATCTACTTTTGTCGACATCGGTAACGACTTTAGTCGACGTCGTTAGCGACCTTTGTCGACGTCGAAACTACTTTTGTCGACGTCGGTAACGACTTTTTTCTACGTCGGTAGCGACCTTTGTCGACGTCGAAAGTACTTTTGTCGATGTCGGTAAATATTTTTGTCGACGTCGGTACCTACTTTTGTCGACTTCGGAACCGACTTTTGTCGACGTCGGTAGCGACCTTTGTCGACGTCGAAACTGCTTTTATCGACGTCGGTACCTACTTTTTCGGCGTCGGTAACTACTTTTGTCGACGTCGGTTTCTACTTTTGCCGTCGTCGGTACCTACTTTTGTCGACGTCGGTAACTACTTCTGTCGACGTCGGTAACGACTTTTGTCGACGTTGGTAGCGACCTTTGTCTACGTCGAAACTACTTTTTTCGACGTCGGTAACTACTTTGGTCGACGTCGGTAACGACTTTTTTCGACGTCGGTAGCGACCTTTGTCGACGTCGAAACTTTTTTGTCGACGTCGGTACCTACTTTTGTCGACGTCGGTAAGTACTTCTTTCGACGTCGGTAACTACTTTTGACGACGTCGGTAACAACTTTTGTCGTCGTCGGTAAGTAATTTTGTCGTCGTCGGTAGCTACTTTTGTCGACGTCGGTAGCTAATTTTTCCGACGTCGGTATCTACTTTTGTCGACGTCGGTAAGTACTTTTGTCGACTTCGGTTAATACTTTTGTCGACGTCGGTTACTACTTTTGACGACGTCGGTAACTACTCTTGTCGATGTCGGTAACTACTTTTGTCGACGTCGGTAACGACTTGTGGCGACGTCGGTAGCGACCTTTGTCGACGTCGGTACCTACTTTTGTCGTCGTCGGCTACGTCTTTTGTCGACGTCGGCTACGTCTTTCGTCGACGTCGGTAACTACATTTGACGACGTCGGTAACGACTTTTATCGCCGTCGGAAACGACCTTTGTCGACGTCGGTAACGACTTTTGTGGACGTCGGTAAATCATTTTGTCGACGTCGAAACTACTTTGTCGACGTCGGTACCTACTTCTGTCGACGTCGGTAGTTACTTCTGTCGACGTTGGTAACGACTTTTGTCGACGTCGGTATCTACTTTTGTCGACGTCGGTATCTACTTTTGTCGAAGTCGGTGAGTACTATCATCGACGTCGGTATCTACTTTTGTGGACGTCGGTATCTAATTTCGTCGACGTCGGGAAGTACTTTTGTCGACGAGGGTAATTACTTAAATTTTCGTCGGTATTACTTTTGTCGACGTCGTTAACTACTTTTGTCGACGTCGGTTACTACTTTGTCAACGTCGGTACTACTTTTGTCGATGTCGGTAACTACTTTTGACGACGTCGGAAAGACCTTTGTCGACGTCGGAAACAACTTTTGTGGACGTCGGTAACAACTTATATCGACGTCGGTAACTACTTTTGTCGACGTCGGTAACGACTATTGTCGACGTCGGTAGCGACTTTTGTCGACGTCGAAAATTTTTTGTCGACGTCGGTACCTACTTCTGTCGACGTCGGTAGTTACTTATGTCGACGTCGGTAACGAATTTTGCCGACGTCGGTATCTACTTTTGTCGACGTCGGTAAGTACTTTTTTCGACGTCTTTTCTACTTTTGTCGACGTCGGTAGCTACTTTTGTCGACGTCGGTCGCTACTTTTTTCGACGTCTTTATCTACTTTTGTCGACGTCGGTAAGTACTTTTGTCGACGTCGGTTACTACTTTTGCAGGCGTCGGTTACTACTTTTGTCGACGTCGGTAAGTACTTTTGTCGACGTCGGTTTCTACTTTTGTCGACGTCGGTTACTACTTTTGTCGACGTCGGGACCTACTTTTGCCGACGTCGGTAACTACTTTTGTCGACGTCGGTAACTACTTATGTCAACGTTGGTACTACTTTTGTCGACGTCGGTAACTACTTTTGTCGACGTCGAAACTACTTTTGTCTACGTCGGTACCTACTTCTGTCGACGTCGGTAGCTACTTTCTTCGACGTCGGTAAGTACTTTTGACGACATCGGTAGCTACTTTTGTCGACGTAGGTATCTACTTTTGTCGACGTCGGTAAGTACTTTTGTCGATTTCGGTAGCTAATTTTGTCGACGTCGGTAAGTACTTCTGTCGACGTCGGCAGCTACTTTTGTCGACATCGGTAGCTACTTTTGTCGACGTCGGTAGCGACCATTGTCGACGTCGGTACCTACTTATGTCAACGTCGGTACTACTTTTATCGACGTCGGTAAAGTCTTTTGTCGACGTCGAAACTACTATTGTCGACGTCGGTACCTACTTCTGTCGACGTCGGTAGCCACATTTGTCGACGTCGGTAACTACTTTTGTCGACGTCGGTAAGTACTTTTGTCGACGTCGGTAAGTACTTTTGTCGACGTCGGTCGCTACTTTTGTCGACGTCGGTATCTACTTTTGTCGACATCAGTAAGTACATTTGTCGACGTCGGTAGATACTTTTGTCGACGTCGGTAGCTATTTTTGTCGACGTCGCAAACTACTTTTGTCGACGTCGGTAACGACCTTTATCGACGTCGGTAGCGACCTTTGTCGACGTCGGTAAGTACTTTTGTCGACGTCGGTAAGTACTTTTGTCGACGTCGGTAGCTACTTTTCTCGACGTCGGTAGCTACTTTTGACGACGTCGGTAAGTACTTTTGTCGACGTCGGTAAGTACTTTTGTCGACGTCGGTAGCTACTTTTGTCGACGTCGGTATCTACTTTTGTCGACGTCGGTAGCTATTTTTGTCGACGTCGGTATCTACTTTTGTCGACATCGGTAACAACTTTAGTCGACGTCGGTAGCGACCTTTGTCGACGTCGAAACTACTTTTGTCGACGTCGGTAACGACTTTTTTCTACGTCGGTAGCGACCTTTGTCGACGTCGAAAGTACTTTTGTCGATGTCGGTAAATATTTTTGTCGACGTCGGTACCTACTTTTGTCGACTTCGGAACCGACTTTAGTCGACGTCGGTAGCGACCTTTGTCGACGTCGAAACTACTTTTATCGACGTCGGTACCTACTTTTTCGGCGTCGGTAACTACTTTTGTCGACGTCGGTAGCGACCTTTGTCGACGTCGAAACTACTTTTTTCGACGTCGGTAAATACTTTTGTCGACGTCGGTTACTAATTTTGTCGACGCCGGTACCTACTTTTTCGACGGCGGTAACTACTTTTGACGACGTCGGTAACAACATTTGTCGTCGTCGGTAAGTAATTTTGTCGTCGTCGGTAGCTCCTTGTGTCGACGTCGGTAGCTAATTTTTCCGACGTCGGTATCTACTTTTGTCGACGTCGGTAAGTACGTTTGTCGACTTCGGTTAATACTTTTGTCGACGTCGGTTACTACTTTTGACGACGTCGGTAACGACTTTTGTCGACGTTGGTAGCGACCTTTGTCGACGTCGGTAAGTACTTCTTTCGACGTCGGTAACGACTTTTGTCGACGTCGGTAGCGACCTTTGTCGACGTCGAAACTGCTTTTTTCGACGTCGGTAAATACTTTTGTCGACGTCGGTTACTAATTTTGTCGACGCCGGTACCTACTTTTTCGACGGCGGTAACTACTTTTGACGACGTCGGTAACAACATTTGTCGTCGTCGGTAAGTAATTTTGTCGTCGTCGGTAGCTCCTTGTGTCGACGTCGGTAGCTAATTTTTCCGACGTCGGTATCTACTTTTGTCGACGTCGGTAAGTACGTTTGTCGACTTCGGTTAATACTTTTGTCGACGTCGGTTACTACTTTTGACGACGTCGGTACCTACTGTTGTCGATGTCGGTAACTACGTTTGTCGACGTCGGTAACGACTTGTGTCGACGTCGGTAGCGACCTTTGTCGACGTCGGTACCTACTTTTGTCGACGTCGGCTACGTCTATTGTCGACGTCGGCTACGTCTTTTGTCGACGTCGGTAACTACATTTGACGACGTCGGTAACGACTTTTATCGCCGTCGGAAACGACCTTTGTCGACGTCGGTAACGACTTTTGTGGACGTCGGTAACTCATTTTGTCGACGTCGAAACTACTTTGTCGACGTGGGTACCTAGTTCTGTCGACGTCGGTAGTTACTTCTGTCGACGTTGGTAACGACTTTTGTCGACGTCGGTATCTACTTTTGTCGACGTCGGTATCTACTTTTGTCGAAGTCGGTGAGTACTTTCATCGACGTCGGTATCTACTTTTGTGGACGTCGGTATCTAATTTCGTCGACGTCGGGAAGTACTTTTGTCGACGAGGGTAATTACTTTAATTTTCGTCGGTATTACTTTTGTCGACGTCGTTAACTACTTTTGTCGACGTCGGTAACTACTTTGTCAACGTCGGTACTACTTTTGTCGATGTCGGTAACTACTTTTGACGACGTCGGAAAAGACCTTTGTCGACGTCGGAAACAACTTTTGTGGACGTCGGTAACGACTTCTATCGACGTCGGTAACTACTTTTGTCGACGTCGGTAACGACTTTTGTCGACGTCGGTAGCGACTTTTGTCGACGTCGAAAATTTTTTGTCGACGTCGGTACCTACTTCTGTCGACGTTGGTACTTACTTATGTCGACGTCGGTAACGAATTTTGCCGACGTCGGTATCTACCTTTGTCGACGTCGGTAAGTACTTTTTTCGACGTCTTTTCTACTTTTGTCGACGTCGGTAGCTACTTTTGTCGACGTCGGTTGCTACTTTTTTCGACGTCTTTATCTACTTTTGTCGACGTCGGTAAGTACTTTTGTCGACGTCGGTTACTACTTTTGTAGACGTCGGTTACTACTTTTGTCGACGTCGGTAAGTAGTTTTGTCGACGTCGGTTTCTACTTTTGTCGACGTCGGTTTCTACTTTTGTCGACGTCGGTACCTACTTTTGCCGACGTCGGTAACTACTTTTGTCGACGTCGGTAACTACTTATGTCAACGTCGGTACTACTTTTGTCGACGTCGGTAACTACTTTTGTCGACGTCGAAACTACTTTTATCGACGTCGGTACCTACTTCTGTCGACGTCGGTAGCTACTTTCTTCGACGTCGGTAAGTACTTTTGACGACATCGGTAGCTACTTTTGTCGACGTAGGTATCTACTTTTGTCGACGTCGGTAAGTACTTTTGTCGATTTCGGTAGCTACTTTTGTCGACGTCGGTAAGTACTTCTGTCGACGTCGGCAGCTACTTTTGTCGACATCGGTAGCTACTTTTGTCGACGTCGGTAGCGACCATTGTCGACGTCGGTACCTACTTATGTCAACGTCGGTACTACTTTTGTCGACGTCGGTAAAGACTTTTGTCGACGTCGAAACTACTATTGTCGACGTCGGTACCTACTTCTGTCGACGTCGGTAGCTACTTTTGTCGACGTCGGTAACTACTTTTGTCGACGTCGGTAAGTACTTTTGTCGACGTCGGTAAGTACTTTTGTCGACGTCGGTAGCTACTATTGTCGACGTCGGTAGCGACTTTTGTCGACGTCGGTATCTACTTTTGTCGACATCAGTAAGTTCATTTGTCGACGTCGGTAGATACTTTTGTCGACGTCGCAAACTACTTTTGTCGACGTCGGTAACGACCTTTATCGACGTCGGTAGCGACCTTTGTCGACGTCGGTAAGTACTTTTGTCGACGTCGGTAAGTACTTTTGTCGACGTCGGTAGCTACTTTTGTCGACGTCGGTACCTACTTTTGCCGACGTCGGTAACTACTTTTGTCGACGTCGGTAAGTACTTATGTCAACGTCGGTACTACTTTTGTCGACGTCGGTAACTACTTTTGTCGACGTCGAAACTACTTTTGTCGACGTCGGTACCTACTTTTGCCGACGTCGGTAACTACTTTTGTCGACGTCGGTAACTACTTATGTCAACGTCGGTACTACTTTTGTCGACGTCGGTAACTACTTTTGTCGACGTCGAAACTAGTTTTGTCTACGTCGGTACCTACTTCTGTCGACGTCGGTAGCTACTTTCTTCGACGTCGGTAAGTACTTTTGACGACATCGGTAGCTACTTTTGTCGACGTAGGTATCTACTTTTGTCGACGTCGGTAAGTACTTTTGTCGATTTCGGTAGCTACTTTTGTCGACGTCGGTAAGTACTTCTGTCGACGTCGGCAGCTACTTTTGTCGACATCGGTAGCTACTTTTGTCGACGTCGGTAGCGACCATTGTCGACGTCGGTACCTACTTATGTCAACGTCGGTACTACTTTTGTCGACGTCGGTAAAGACTTTTGTCGACGTCGAAACTACTATTGTCGACGTCGGTACCTACTTCTGTCGACGTCGGTAGCTACTTTTGTCGACGTCGGTAACTACTTTTGTCGACGTCGGTAAGTACTTTTGTCGACGTCGGTAAGTACTTTTGTCGACGTCGGTAGCTACTTTTGTCGACGTCGGTATCTACTTTTGTCGACATCAGTAAGTACATTTGTCGACGTCGGTAGATACTTTTGTCGACGTCGGTAGCTATTTTTGTCGACGTCGCAAACTACTTTTGTCGACGTCGGTAACGACCTTTATCGACGTCGGTAGCGAGCTTTGTCGACGTCGGTAAGTACTTTTGTCGACGTCGGTAAGTACTTTTGTCGACGTCGGTAGCTACTTTTGTCGACGTCGGTAGCTACTTTTGACGACGTCGGTAAGTACTTTTGTCGACGTCGGTAAGTACTTTTGTCGACGTCGGTAGCAACTTTGGTCGACGTCGGTATCTACTTTTGTCGACGTCGGTAGCTATTTTTGTCGACGTCGGTATCTACTTTTGTCGACATCGGTAACGACTTTAGTCGACGTCGGTAGCGACCTTTGTCGACGTCGAAACTACTTTTGTCGACGTCGGTAACGACTTTTTTCTACGTCGGTAGCGACCTTTGTCGACGTCGAAAGTACTTTTGTCGATGTCGGTAAATATTTTTGTCGACGTCGGTACCTACTTTTGTCGACTTCGGAACCGACTTTTGTCGACGTCGGTAGCGACCTTTGTCGACGTCGAAACTACTTTTATCGACGTCGGTACCTACTTTTTCGGCGTCGGTAACTACTTTTGTCGACGTCGGTTTCTACTTTTGCCGACATCGGTACCTACTTTTGTCGACGTCGGTAACTCCTTCTGTCGACGTCGGTAACGACTTTTGTCGACGTTGGTAGCGACCTTTGTCTACGTCGAAACTACTTTTTTCGACGTCGGTAACTACTTTGGTCGACGTCGGTAACGACTTTTTTCGACGTCGGTAGCGACCTTTGTCGACGTCGAAACTTTTTTGTCGACATCGGTACCTACTTTTGTCGACGTCGGTAAGTACTTCTTTCGACGTCGGTAACGACTTTTGTCGACGTCGGTAGCGACCTTTGTCGACGTCGAAACTGCTTTTTTCGACGTCAGTAAATACTTTTGTCGACGTCGGTTACTAATTTTGTCGACGCCGGTACCTACTTTTTCGACGTCGGTAACTACTTTTGACGACGTCGGTAACAACTTTCGTCGTCGTCGGTAAGTAATTTTGTCGTCGTCGGTAGCTACTTTTGTCGACGTCGGTAGCTAATTTTTCCGACGTCGGTATCTACCTTTGTGGACGTCGGTAAGTACTTTTGTCGACTTTGGTTAATACTTTTGTCGACGTCGGTTACTACTTTTGACGACGTCGGTACCTACTGTTGCCGATGTCGGTAACTACTTTTGTCGACGTCGGTAACGACTTGTGTCGACGTCGGTAGCGACCTTTGTCGACGTCGGTACCTACGTTTGTCGACGTCGGCTACGTCTTTTGTCGACGTCGGTAACTACATTTGACGACGTCGGTAACGACTTTTGTGGACGTCGGTAACTCATTTTGTCGACGTCGAAACTACTTTGTCGACGTGGGTACCTACTTCTGTCGACGTCGGTAGTTACTTCTGTCGACGTTGGTAACGACTTTTGTCGACGTCGGTATCTACTTTTGTCGACGTCGGTATCTACTTTTGTCGAAGTCGGTGAGTACTTTAATCGACGTCGGTATCTACTTTTGTGGACGTCGGTATCTAATTTCGTCGACGTCGGGAAGTACTTTTGTCGACGAGGGTAATTACTTTAATTTTCGTCGGTATTACTTTTGTCGACGTCGTTAACTACTTTTGTCGACGTCGGTAACTACTTTGTCAACGTCGGTACTACTTTTGTCGATGTCGGTAACTACTTTTGACGACGTCGGAAAAGACCTTTGTCGACGTCGGAAACAACTTTTGTGGACGTCGGTAACGACTTCTATCGACGTCGGTAACTACTTTTGTCGACGTCGGTAACGACTTTTGTCGACGTCGGTAGCGACTTTTGTCGACGTCGAAAATTTTTTGTCGACGTCGGTACCTACTTCTGTCGACGTCGGTACTTACTTATGTCGACGTCGGTAACGAATTTTGCCGACGTCGGTATCTACTTTTGTCGACGTCGGTAAGTACTTTTTTCGACGTCTTTTCTACTATTGTCGGCGTCGGTAGCTACTTTTGTCGACGTCGAAGCTTCTTTTGTCGACGTCGGTACTTACTTCTGTCGACGTCGGTAGCTACTTTTGTCGACGTCGGTTACTACTTTTGCCGACGTCGGTACCTACTTTTGTCGACGTCGGTAACGACTTTTGTCGACGTTGGTAGCGACCTTTGTCTACGTCGAAACTACTTTTTTCGACGTCGGTAACTACTTTTGTCGACGTCGGTAACGCCTTTTTTTCGACGTAGGTAGCTACTTTTGTCGACGTCGGTATCTACTTTTGTCGACATCAGTAAGTTCATTTGTCGACGTCGGTAGATACTTTTGTCGACGTCGGTAGCTATATTTGTCGACGTCGCAAACTACTTTTGTCGACGTCGGTAACGACCTTTATCGACGTCGGTAGCGACCTTTCTCGACGTCGGTAAGTACTTTTGTCGACGTCGGTCGCTACTTTTTTCGACGTCGGCATCCACTTTTGTCGACGTCGGTAAGTACTTTTGTCGACGTCGGTTACTACTTCTGTCGACGTCGGTTACTACTAATGTCGACGTCGGTACCTACTTTTTCCGACATCGGTATCTACTTTTGTCGACGTCGGTAACTACTTATGTCAACGACGGTACTACTTTTGTTCACGTCGGTAACTACTTTTGTCGACGTCGAAGCTACTTTTGTCGACGTCGGTACCTACTTCTGTCGACTTCGCTAGCTACTTTTTTCGACGTCGGTATCTACTATTGTCGACGTCGGCAAGTACTTTTGTCGACGTCGGTAAGTACTTTTGTCGACGTCGGTAGCTACTTTTGTCGACGTCGGTAGCTACTTTTTTCGACGTCTTTATCTACTTTTGTCGACGTCGGTAAGTACTTTTGTCGACGTAGGTTACTGTTTTGTAGACGTCGGTTAGTACTTTTGTCGACGTCGGTTTCTACTTTTGTCGACGTCGGTTACTACTTTTGTCGACGTCGGTTACTACTTTTGTAGACGTCGGTTACTACTTTTGTCGACGTCGGTAACTACTTTTGTCGACGTCGAAACTACTTTTGTCGACGTCGGTACTTACTTCTGTCGACGTCGGTAGCTAATTCCGTCGACGTCGGTAAGTACTTTTGACGACGTCGGTATCTACTTTGTCGACGTCGGTAAGTACTTTTGTCGATGTCGGTAGCTACTGTTGTCGACGTCGGTACGTACTTCTGTGGACGTCGGTAGCTACTTTTGCCGACGTCTGTAGCTACTTTTGTCGACGTCGGTAGCGACCATTGTCGACGTCGGTACCTACTTTTGTCGACGTCGGTACCTACTTCTGTCGACTTCGGTAGCTACTTTTTTCGACGTCGGTATCTTCTTTTGTCGACATCGGTAAGTACTTTTGTCGACGTAGGTTACTACTATTGTCGACGTTGGTTACTACTTTTGTCGACGTCGGTAACGACTTTTGACGACGTCGAAACTACTTTTGTCGACGTCGGTACCTACTTCTGTCGACGTCGGTAGCTACTTTTGTCGACGTCGGTAAGTACTTTTGTCGGCGTCGGTAAGTCCTTTTGTCGACGTCGGTAGCTACATTTGTCGACGTCGGTATGTACTTTTGTCGACGTCGGTATCTACTTTTGTCGACATCGGTAAGTACTTTTGTCGACGTCCGTAGATACCTTTGTCGACGTCGGTAGAGATTTTTGTCGACTTCGCTAACTACTTTTGTCGACGTCGGCAACGACTTTTGTCGACGTCGGTAGCGACCTTTGTCGGCGACGGTACCTACTTTTTCGACGTCGGTAACTACTTTTGTCGACGTCGGTATCTACTTTTCTCGACCTCGGTATCTACTTTTGTCGACGTCGGTATCTACTTTTGTCGACGTCAGGAAGTACTTTTGCCGACGTCGGTAGTTACTTTTGTCAACGTCGGTACCTACTTTTGTCGACGTCGGTAACGACTTTTGTCGACGTCGGTAACTACTTCTGTCGACGTCAATAACGACTTTTGTCGACGTCGGTAGGGACATTTGTCGACGTTCAAACTACTTCTTTCGACGTCGGTTATTACTTTAGTCGACGTCGGTAACTACTTTTGTCGACGTCGGTAACGACTTTTGTCGACGTCGGTAGCGACCTTTGTCGACGTCGAAACTACTTTTGTCGACGTCGGCACCTACTTTTTCGACGTCGGTAACTACTTTTGTCGACGTCGGTAACAACTTATGTCGTCGTCGGTAAGTACTTTTGTCGACGTCGGTAACTACTTTTGTCGACGTCGGTAGCTACTTTTTCCGACGTCGGTATCTATTTTGTCGACGTCGGTAACTATTTTTGTCGACGTCAAAACTACTTTTGTCGACGTCGGTTACTACTTTTGTCGATGTCGGTACCTACATTTGTCGACGTCGGCTACGTCTTTTGTCGACGTCGGTAACTACATTTGATGACGTCGGTAATGACTTTTATCGACGTAGGAAACGGCCTTTGTCGACGTCGGTAACGACCTTTGTCGACAACGGTAACACATTTTGTCGACGTCGATACTACTTTTGTCGACGTCGGTACCTATTTCTGTCGACGTCGGTAGCTACTTTTGTCGACGTCGGTAACGACTTTTGTCGACGTCGGTACCTACTTTTGTCGACGTCGGTAAGTACTTTTGTCGACGTTAGTAGCTACTTTTTTCGACGTCGGTATCATTTTTGTTGACGTCGGTAACGACTTTAGTCGACGTCGGTAGCGACCTTTGTCGACGTCGAAACTACTCATGTCGATGTCGGTAACGACTTTTTTCTACGTCGGTAGCGACCTTTGTCGACGTCGAAAGTACTTTTGTCGATGTCGGTAAATAATTTTGTCGACGTCGGTACCTACTTTTGTCGACTTCGGAACCGACTTTTGTCGACGTCGGTAGCGACCTTTGTCGACGTCGAAACTACTTTTATCGACGTCGGTACCTGATTTTCGGCGTCGGTTACTACTTTTGCCGACGTCGGTACCTACTTTTGTCGACGTCGGTAACTACTTCTGTCGACGTCGGTAACGACTTTTGTCGACGTTGGTAGCGACCTTTGTCTACGTCGAAACTACTTTTTTCGACGTCGGTAACTACTTTTGTCGACGTCGGTAACGCCTTTTTTTCGACGTCGGTAGCGACCTTTTTCGACGTCGAAACTTTTTTGTCGACGTCGGTACCTACTTTTGTCGACGTCGGTAAGTACTTCTCTGGACGTCAGTAACGACTTTTGTCGACGTCGGTAGCGACCTTTGTCGACGTTTAAACTACTTTTTTCGACGTCGGTAATTACTTTAGCCGACGTCGGTAATTACTTTTGTCGACGTCGGTATCTACTTTTGTCCACGTCGGTAGGTACTTTTGTCGACGTCGGTTACTACTTTTGTCGACGTCGGTTACTACTAATGTCGACGTCGGTAACTACTTATGTCAACGACGGTAATACTTTTGTCGACGTCGGTAACTACTTTTGTCGACGTCGAAGCTTCTTTTGTCGACGTCGGTACTTACTTCTGTCGCCGTCGGTAGCTACTTTTGTCGACGTCGGTTCCTACTTTTGTCGACGTCGGGAAGTACTTTTGTCGACGTCGGTAGCTACATTCGTCGACGTCGGTAAGTACTCTTGTCGACTTCGGTAGCTACTTTTGTCGACGTCGGTAAGTACTTTTGTCGACGTCGGTAAGTACTTTTGTTGACGTCGGTACCTACTTTTGTCGACGTCGGGAAGTACTTTTGTAGACGTCGGTACCTACTTTCGTCGACGTCGGTAAGTACTTTTGACGACGTCGGTAGCTACTTTTTTCGACGTCGGTATCTACTTTTGTCGACGTCGGTAAGTACTTTTGTAGACGTCGGTATCTACTTTTGTAGACGTTGGTATCTACTTTTGTCGACGTCGGTAAGTACTTTTGTCGACGTTAGTAGCTACTTTTTTCGACGTCGGTATCATTTTTGTCGACGTCGGTAACGACTTTAGTCGACGTCGGTAGCGATCTTTGTCGACCTCGAAACTACTTTTGTCGACGTCGGTAGCGACCTTTGTCGACGTCGAAACTGCTTTTATCGACGTCGGTAAATACTTTTGTCGACGTCGGTTACTAATTTGGTTACGCCGGTACCTACTTTTTCGACGTCGGTAACTACTTTTGACGACGTCGGTAACAACTTTTGTCGTCGTCGGTAAGTAATTTTGTCGTCGTCGGTAGCTACTTTTGTCGACGTCGGTACCTACTTTTTCCGACGTCGGTATCTACTTTTGTCGACGTCGGTAACTACTTTTGTCGACTTCGGTTAATACTTTTGTCGACGTCGGTTACTACTTTTGACGACGTCGGTACCTACTGTTGTCGACGTCGGTAACTACTTTTGTCGACGTCGGTAACGACTTGTGTCGACGTCGGTAGCGACCTTTGTCGACGTCGGTACCTACTTTTGTCGACGTCGGCTACGTCTTTTGTCGACGTCGGCTACGTCTTTTGTCGACGTGGGTAACGACTTTTGTGGACGTCGGTATTTCATTTTGTCGACGTCGAAACTACTTTTGTCGACGTCGGTACCTACTTCTGTCGACGTCGGTAGGTACTTCTGTCGACGTTGGTAACGACTTTTGTCGACGTCGGTATCTACTTTTGTCGACGTCGGTATCTACTTTTGTCGAAGTCGGTGAGTACTTTAATCGACGTCGGCATCTACTTTTGTGGACGTCGGTATCTAATTTTGTCGACGTCGGGAAGTACTTTTGTCGACGAGGGTAATTACTTTAATTGTCGTCGGTATTACTTTTGTCGACGTCGTTAACTACTTTTGTCGACGTCGGTAACTACTTTGTTAACGTCGGTACTACTTTTGTCGATGTCGGTAACTACTTTTGACGACGTCGGAAAAGACCTTGTCGACGTCGGAAACAACTTTTGTGGTCGTCGGTAACAACTTCTATCGACGTCGGTAACTACTTTTGTCGACGTCGGTAACGACTTTTGTCGACGTCGGTAGCGACTTTTGTCGACGTCGAAACTTTTTTGTCGACGTCGGTACCTACTTCTGTCGACGCCGATAGTTACTTATGTCGACGTCGGTAACGAATTTTGCCGACGTCTGTATCTACTTTTGTCGACGTCGGTAAGTCCTTTTGTCGACGTCGGCAAGTACTTTTGTCGACGTCGGTACCTACTTTTGCCGATGTCCGTAACTACCTTTGTCGACGTCGGTAACTACTTATGTCGACGTCCAAACTACTTTTGTCGACGTCGGTACCTAGTTCTGTCGACGTCGGTAGCTACTTTTGCCGACGTCGGTAACGATATTTGTCGATGTAGGTAACAACTTTTGTCGACGTCGGTATTTATTTTTGTCGACGTCGGTATCTACTTTTATCGACGTGGAAACTACTTTTGTCGACGTCGGTACCTACTTCTGTCGACGTCGGTAACTACTTTTGTCGACGTCGGTAAGGACTTCTGTCGACGTAGGTAGTGACTTTTGTCGACGTCGGTAACTGCTTTTGTCGACGTCGAAACTACTTTTGTCGACGTCGGTACCTATTTCTATCGAAGTCGGTAGCTACTTCTGTCGACGTCGGTAAATACTTTTGTCGACGTCGGTAGTGACTTTTGTCGACGTCGGTAACTACTTTTGTCGACGTCGAAACTACTTTTGTCGACTTCGGTACCTACTTCTGTCGACGTCGGAAGCTACTTTTGTCTACGACGGTAACGACATTTGCCGACGTCGGTATCTACTTTTGTCGACGTTGGTAAGTACTTTTGTCGACGTCGGCAAGTACTTTTGTCGACGTCGGTACCTACTTTTGTCGATGTCCGTAACTACCTTTGTCAACGTCGGTAGCTACGTTTGTCGACGTCGGTAACGACTTTTGTCGACGTCGGTAACGACTTTTGTCGACGTCGGTAGCTACTTTTGTCGACGTCGGTAGCTACTGTTTTCGACGTCTTTTCTACTTTTGTCGACGTCGGTAAGTACTTTTGTCGACGTCAGTTACTACTTTTGACGACGTCGGTTACTACTTTTGACGACGTCGGTTACTACTTTTGTCGACGTCGGTAAGTACTTTTGTCGACGTAGGTTACTACTATTGTCGACGTTGGATACTACTTTTTTCGACGTCGGTACCTACTTCTGTCGACGTCGGTAACGACTTTTGTCGACGTCGTTAGCGACCGTTGTCGACGTCGAAACTACTTTTGTTGACGTCGGTACCTACTTTTTCGACGTCGGTAACTACTTTTGTCGGCGTCGGTAACAACTTTTGTCGACGTGGGTAAGTACGTTTGTCGACGTCGTTAAGTACTTTTGTCGACGTCGGTAACTACTTTTGTCGACGTCGGTGCCTACTTTTTCGACGTCGGTGCCTACATTTTCGACGTCGGTAACTACTTTTGTCGACGTCGGTGACAACTTTTGTCGACCTCGGTACCTACTTTTGCCGATGTCCGTAACTACCTTTGTCGACGTCGGTAACTACTTATGTCGACGTCCAAACTACTTTTGTCGACGTCGGTAACTATTTTTTCAACGTCGGTGCCTACTTTTTCGACGTCGGTAACTACTTTTGTCGACTTCGGCAACTACTTTTGACGCGTCGGTAACTACTTTTGTCGACGTCGGTATCAACTTTTGTCGACGTCGGTACCTACTTCTGTCGACGTCGGTAACTCCTTTTGACGATGTCGGTATCTAATTTATGTTGACGTCGGTATCTACTTTTGTCGACGTCGGTAACTACTTTTGCCGACGTCGGTACCTACTTTTTCGACGTCGGTACCTTCTTCTGTCGACGTCGGTATCTACTTTTGTCGACGTCGGCAACTACTTTTGACGCGTCGGTAACTACTTTTGTCGACGTCGGTAACTACTTTTGTCGACGTCGGTACCAATTTTTTCAACGTCGATGCCTACTTTTTCGACGTCGGTAACTACTTTTGTCGACGTCGGTGACAACTTTTGTCGTCGTCGGTAAGTACTTTTGTCGACGTCGGTATCTACTTTTGTCGACGTCTGTAAATACTTTTGTCGACGTCGGTGCCTACTTTTGTCGACGTCGGCAACGTCTTTTGTCGACGTCGGTTACTACTTTTGTCGACGTCGGTACCTTCTTTTGTCGACGTCGGTCACTACTTTTGTCGACGTCGGTAACGACTTTTGCCGGTGTCGGTAGCGACATTTGTCGACGTCGAAACTACTTTCATCGACGTCGGTACCTACTTTTTCGACGTCGGTAACTACTTCTGTCGACGTCGGTAGCTACTTTCGTCGACGTCGGTAAGTACTTTTGACGACGTCGGTAGCTACTTTTGTCGACGTCGGTAGGTACTTTTGTCGACGTCGGTAACTACTTCTGTCTACGACGGTACTACTTTTTTCGACGTCGGTAACTACTTTTGCCGACGTCGAAGGTACTTTAGTCGACGTCGGTACCTACTTCTGTCGACGTCGGTAGCTACTTTTGTCGACGTCGGCACCTACTTTTGTCGACGTCGGTAAGTACTTTTGTCGACGTCGGTATCTACTTTTGTCGACGTCTGTAAATACTTTTGTCGACGTCGGTGCCTACTTTTGTCGACGTCGGCAACGTCTTTTGTCGACGTCGGTTACTACTTTTGTCGACGTCGGTACCTTCTTTTGTCGACGTCGGTCACTACTTTTGTCGACGTCGGTAACGACATTTGTCGACGACGGTAGCGACCTTTGTCGAAGTCGAAACTACTTTTGTCGATGTCGGTAAATACTTTTTCGACGTCGGTAAAGACTTTTGTCGACGTCGGTAACAACTTATGGCGACGTCGGTACCTACTGTTGTGGACGGCGGTATCTACTTTTGTCGACGTTGGTTACTACTTTTGCCGGCGTCGGTTACTACTTTTTTCGACATCGGTACTTCTGTCGACGTCGGTAACGACTTTTGTCGACGTCGTTAGCGATCGTTGTCGACGTCGAAACTACTTTTCTCGACGTCGGTACCTACTTTTTCGACGTCGGTGACTGCTTTGTCGACGTCGGTAACAACTTTTGTCGACGTGGGTAAGTACGTTTATCGACGTCGGTAAGTACTTTTGTCGACGTCAGTAACTACTTTTGTCGACGTCGGTATCTACTTTTCTCGACCTCGGTATCTACTTTCGTCGACGTCGGTATCTACTTTTGTCGACGTCGGGAAGTACTTTTGTCGACGTCGGTAGTTTTTTTGTCAACGTCGGTACCTACTTTTCTCGACGTAGGTCTCTACTTATTTCGACGTCGGTATCTAGTTTTGTCGTCGTCGGTAACGACTTTAGTCGACGTCGGTATCGACCTTTATCGACGTCGAAACTACTTTTGTCGACGTCGGTAACTACGTTTGTCGACGTCAGTAACGACTTTTGTCGACGTCGGTAGCGACCTTTGTCGATGTCGAAAGTACACCTGTCGACGTCGGTACCTACTTTTTCGACGTCGGTAGATACTTTTCTCGACGTCGGTACCTACTTTTGTCGACGTCGGTAACGACTTTTGTCGACGTCGGTACCTACTTTTGTCGACGTCGGTAACTACTTCTGTCGACGTCAGTAACGACTTTTGTCGAAGTCGGTAGCGACCTTTGTCGACGTTCAAACTACTTCTTTCGACGTCGGTAATTACTTTAGTCGACGTCGGTAACTACTTTTGTTGACGTCGGTAACGACTTTTGTCGACGTCGGTAGCGACCTTTGTCGACGTCGAAACTACTTTTGTCGACGTCGGCACCTACTTTTTCGACGTCGGTAACTACTTTTGTCGACGTCGGTAACAACTTATGTCGTCGTCGGTAAGTACTTTTGTCGACGTCGGTAACTACTTTTGTCGACGTCGGTAGCTACTTTTTTCGACGTCGGTATCTATTTTGTCGACGTCGGTAACTATTTTTGTCGACGTCAAAACTACTTTTGTCGACGTCGGTTACTACTTTTGTCGACGTCGGTAACGACCTTTGTCGACAACGGTAACACATTTTGTCGACCTCGATACTACTTTTGTCGACGTCGGTACCTACTTCTGTCGACGTCGGTAGCTACTTTTGTCGACGTCGGTAACGACTTTTGTCGACGTCGGTACCTACTTTTGTCGACGTCGGTAACTACTTCTCTCGACGTCAGTAACGACTTTTGTCGACGTCGGTAGCGACCTTTGTCGACCTTCAAACTACTTTTTTCGACGTCGGTAATTACTTTAGTCGACGTCGGTAACTACTTTTGTCGACGTCGGTATCTACTTTTGTCCACGTCGGTAAGTACTTTTGTCGACGTCGGTTACTACTTTTGTCGACGTCGGTTACTACTAATGTCGACGTCGGTACCTACTTTTTCCGACGTCGGTAACTACTTTTGTCGACGTCGGTAACTACTTATGTCAACGACGGTACTACTTTTGTCGACGTCGGTAACTACTTTTGTCGACGTCGAAGCTTCTTTTGTCGACGTCGGTACTTACTTCTGTCGACGTCGGTAGCTACTTTTGTCGACGACGGTTCCTACCTTTGTCGACGTCGGGTAGTACTTTTGTCGACGTCGGTAGCTACTTTCGTCGACGTCGGTAAGTACTTTTGTCGACGTCGGTAGTTATTTTTGTCGACGTCGGTAAGTACTTTTGTCGACGTCGGTAAGTACTTTTGTCGACGTCGGTACCTACTTTTGTCGACGTCGGGAAGTACTTTTGTAGACGTCGGTACCTACTTTCGTCGACGTCGGTAAGTACTTTTGTCGACGTCGGTAGCTACTTTTGTCGACATCGGTAAGTACTTTTGTCGACGTCGGTAAGTACTTTTGTCGACGTCGGTAACTACTTTTGTCGGCGTCGATAGCTATTTTTGTCGACGTCGCTAGCTACTTTTTTCGACGTCGGTATCTACTTTTGTCGACGTCGGTAAGTACTTTTGTAGACGTCGGTATCTACTTTTATCGACGTTGGTATCTACTTTTGTCGACGTCGGTAAGTAATTTTGTCGACGTTAGTAGCTACTTTTTTCGACGTCGGTATCATTTTTGTCGACGTCGGTAACGACTTTCGTCGACGTCGGTAGCGACCTTTGTCGACGTCGAAACTACTTTTGTCGATGTCGGTAACGACTTTTTTTACGTCGGTAGCGACCTTTGTCGACGTCGAAAGTACTTTTGTCGATGTCGGTAAATATTTTTGTCGACGTCGGTACCGACTTTTGTCGACTTCGGAACCGACTTTTGTCGACGTCGGTAGCGACCTTTGTCGACGTCGAAACTACTTTTATCGACGTCGGTACCTACTTTTTCGGCGTCGGTAACTACTTTTCTCGACGTCGGTTTCTACTTTTGCCGACGTCGGTACCTACTTTTGTCGACGTCGGTAACTACTTCTGTCGACGTCGGTAACGACTTTCGTCGACGTTGGTAGCGACCTTTGTCTACGTCGAAACTCCTTTTTTCGACGTCGGTAACTACTTTGGTCGACGTCGGTAACGACTTTTTTCGACGTCGGTAGCGACCTTTGTCGACGTCGAAACTTTTTTGTCGACGTCGGTACCTACTTTTGTCGACGTCGGTAAGTACTTCTTTCGACGTCGGTAACGACTTTTGTCGACGTCGGTAGCGACCTTTGTCGACGTCGAAACTGCTTTTTTCGACGTCGGTAAATACTTTTGTCGACGTCGGTTACTAATTTTGTCGACGCCGGTACCTACTTTTTCGACGTCGGTAACTACTTTTGACGACGTCGGTAACAACTTTTGTCGTCGTCAGTAAGTAATTTTGTCGTCGTCGGTAGCTACTTTTGTCGACGTCGGTAGCTAATTTTTCCGACGTCGGTATCTACTTTTGTCGACGTCGGTAAGTACTTTTGTCGACTTCGGTTAATACTTTTGTCGACGTCGGTTACTACTTTTGACGACGTCGGTACCTACTGTTGTCGATGTCGGTAACTACTTTTGTCGACGTCGGTAACGACTTGTGTCGACTTCGGTAGCGACCTTTGTCGACGTCGGTACCTACTTTTGTCGACGTCGGCTACGTCTTTTGTCGACGTCGGCTACGTCTTTTGTCGACGTCGGTAACTACATTTGACGACGTCGGTAACGACTTTTATCGCCGTCGGAAACGACCTTTGTCGACGTCGGTAACGACTTTTGTGGACGTCGGTAACTCATTTTGTCGACGTCGAAACTACTTTTGTCGACGTCGGTACCTACTTCTGTCGACGTCGGTAGTTATTTCTGTCGACGTTGGTAACGACTTTTGTCGACGTCGGTATCTACTTTTGTCGACGTCGGTATCTACTTTTGTCGAAGTCGGTGAGTACTTTCATCGACGTCGGTATCTACTTTTGTGGACGTCGGTATCTAATTTCGTCGACGTCGGGAAGTACTTTTGTCGACGAGGGTAATTACTTTAATTTTCGTCGGTATTACTTTTGTCGACGTCGTTAACTACTTATGTCGACGTCGGTAACTACTTTGTCAACGTCGGTACTACTTTTGTCGATGTCGGTAACTACTTTTGACGACGTCGGAAAAGACCTTTGTCGACGTCGGAAACAACTTTTGTGGACGTCGGTAACAACTTCTATCGACGTCGGTAACTACTTTTGTCGACGTCGGTAACGACTTTTGTCGACGTCGGTAGCGACTTTTGTCGACGACGAAAATTTTTTGTCGACGTCGGTACCTACTTCTGTCGACGTCGGTAGTTACTTATGTCGACGTCGGTAACGAATTTTGCCGACGTCGGTATCTACTTTTGTCGACGTCGGTAAGTACTTTTTTCGACGTCTTTTCTACTTTTGTCGACGTCGGTAGCTACTTTTGTCGACGTCGGTCGCTACTTTTTTCGACGTGTTTATCTACTTTTGTCGACGTCGGTAAGTACTTTTGTCGACGTCGGTTACTACTTTTGTAGACGTCGGTTACTACTTTTGTCGACGTCGGTAAGTACTTTTGTCGACGTCGGTTTCTACTTTTGTCGACGTCGGTTACTACTTTTGTCGACGTCGGTACCTACTTTTGCCGACGTCGGTAACTACTTTTGTCGACGTCGGTAACTACTTATGTCAACGTCGGTACAATTTCTGTCGACGTCGGTAACTACTTTTGTCGACGTCGAAACTACTTTTGTCTACGTCGGTACCTACTTCTGTCGACGTCGGTAGCTACTTTCTTCGACGTCGGTAAGTACTTTTGACGACATCGGTAGCTACTTTTGTCGACGTAGGTATCTACTTTTGTCGACGTCGGTAAGTACTTTTGTCGATTTCGGTAGCTACTTTTGTCGACGTCGGTAAGTACTTCTGTCGACGTCGGCAGCTACTTTTGTCGACATCGGTAGCTACTTTTGTCGACGTCGGTAGCGACCATTGTCGACGTCGGTACCTACTTATGTCAACGTCGGTACTACTTTTGTCGACGTCGGTAAAGACTTTTGTCGACGTCGAAACTACTATTGTCGACGTCGGTACCTACTTCTGTCGACGTCGGTAGCTACTTTTGTCGACGTCGGTAACTACTTTTGTCGACGTCTGTAAGTACTTTTGTCGACGTCGGTAAGTACTTTTGTCGACGTCGGTAGCTACTTTTGTCGACGTCGGTAGCTACTTTTGTCGACGTCGGTAGCTACTTTTGTCGACATCAGTAAGTACATTTGTCGACGTCGGTAGATACTTTTGTCGAAATCGGTAGCTATTTTTCTCGACGTCGCAAACTACTTTTGTCGACGTCGGTAACGACCTTTATCGACGTCGGTAACGACCTTTATCGACGTCGGTAGCGACCTTTGTCGACGTCGGTAAGTACTTTTGTCGACGTCGGTAAGTACTTTTGTCGACGTCGGTAGCTACTTTTGTGGACGTCGGTAGCTACTTTTGACGACGTCGGTAAGTACTTTTGTCGACGTCGGTAAGTACTTTTGTCGACGTCGGTAAGTACTTTTGTCGACGTCGGTAGCTACTTTTGTCGACGTCGGTAGCTATTTTTGTCGACGTCGGTATCTACTTTTGTCGACATCGGTAACGACTTTAGTCGACGTCGGTAGCGACCTTTGTCGACGTCGAAACTACTTTTGTCGACGTCGGTAACGACTTTTTTCTACGTCGGTAGCGACCTTTGTCGACGTCGAAAGTACTTTAGTCGATGTCGGTAAATATTTTTGTCGACGTCGGTACCTACTTTTGTCGAGTTCGGAACCGACTTTTGTCGACGTCGGTAGCGACCTTTGTCGACGTCGAAACTACTTTTATCGACGTCGGTACCTACTTTTTCGGCGTCGGTAACTACTTTTGTCGACGTCGGTTTCTACTTTTGCCGACGTCGGTACCTACTTTTGTCGACGTCGGTAACTACTTCTGTCGACGTCGGTAACGACTTTTGTCGACGTTGATGGCGACCTTTGTCTACGTCGAAACTACTTTTTTCGACGTCGGTAACTACTTTGGTCGACGTCAGTAACGACTTTTTTCGACGTCGGTAGCGACCTTTGTCGACGTCGTAACTTTTTTGTCGACGTCGGTACCTACTTTTGTCGACGTCGGTAAGTACTTCTTTCGACGTCGGTAACGACTTTTGTCGACGTCGGTAGCGACCTTTGTCGACGTCGAAACTGCTTTTTTCGACGTCGGTAAATACTTTTGTCGACGTCGGTTACTAATTTTGTCGACGCCGGTACCTACTTTTTCGACGTCGGTAACTACTTTTGACGACGTCGGTAACAACTTTTGTCGTCGTCGGTAAGTAATTTTGTCGTCGTCGGTAGCTACTTTTGTCGACGTCGGTAGCTAATTTTTCCCATGTCGGTATCTACTTTTGTCGACGTCGGTAAGTACTTTTGTCGACTTCGGTTAATACTTTTGTCGACGTCGGTTACTACTTTTGACGACGTCGGTACCTACTGTTGTCGATGTCGGTAACTACTTTTGTCGACGTCGGTAACGACTTGTGTCGACGTCGGTGCGACCTTTGTCGACGTCGGTACCTACTTTTGTCGACGTCGGCTACGTCTTTTGTCGACGGCGGCTACGTCTTTTGTCGACGTCGGTAACTACATTTGACGACGTCGGTAACGACTTTTATCGCCGTCGGAAACGACCTTTGTCGACGTCGGTAACGACTTCTGTGGACGTCGGTAACTCATTTTGTCGACGTCGAAACTACTTTTGTCGACGTCGGTACCTACTTCTGTCGACGTCGGTAGTTACTTCTGTCGACGTTGGTAACGACTTTTGTCGACGTCGGTATCTACTTTTGTCGACGTCGGTATCTACTTTTGTCGAAGTCGGTGAGTACTTTAATCGACGTCGGCATCTACTTTTGTGGACGTCGGTATCTAATTTCGTCGACGTCGGGAAGTACTTTTGTCGACGAGGGTAATTACTTTAATTTTCGTCGGTATTACTTTTGTCGACGTCGTTAACTACTTTTGTCGACGTCGGTAACTACTTTGTCAACGTCGGTACTACTTTGTCGATGTCGGTAACTACTTTTGACGACGTCGGAAAAGACCTTTTTCGACGTCGGAAACAACTTTTGTGGACGTCGGTAACAAATTCTATCGACGTCGGTAACTACTTTTGTCGACGTCGGTAACGACTTTTGTCGACGTCGGTAGCGACTTTTGTCGACATCGGTATCTACTTTTGTCGGCATCGGTAAGTACTTTTGTCGACGTCCGTAGATACCTTTGTCGACGTCGGTAGCTATTTTTGTCGACGTCGCTAACTACTTTTGTCGACGTCGGCAACGACTTTTGTCGACGTCGGTAGCGACCTTTGTCGGCGTCGGTACCTACTTTTTCGACTTCGGTAACTACTTTTGTCGACGCCGGTATCTACTTTTCTCGACCTCGGTATCTACTTTTGTCGACGTCGGTATCTACTTTTGTCGACGTCGTGAAGTACTTTTGTCGACGTCGGTAGTTACTTTTGTCAACGTCGGTACCTACTTTTGTCGGCGTAGGTAGCTACTTATTTCGACGGCGGTATCTACTTTTGTCGTCGTCGGTAACGACTTTAGTCGCCGTCGGTATCGAACTTTATCGACGTCGAAACTACGTTTGTCGACGTCGGTAACGACTTTTGTCGACGTCGGTAGCGGCCTTTGTCGACGTCGAAAGTACTTTTGTCGACGTCGGTACCTACTTTTTCGGCGTCGGTAGATACTTTTCTCGACGTCGGTACCTACTTTTGTCGACGTCGGTAACGACTTTTGTCGACGCCGGTACCTACTTTTGTCGACGTCGGTAACTACATCTGTCGACGTCAGGAACGACTTTTGTCGACGTCGGTAGCGACCTTTGTCGACGTTCAAACTACTTCTTTCGACGTCGGTAATTACTTTAGTCGACGTCGGTAATTACTTTTGTCGACGTCGGTAACGACTTTTGTCGACGTCGGTAGCGACCTTTGTCGACGTCGAAACTACTTTTGTCGACGTCGGTACCTACTTTTTCGACGTCGGTAACTACTTTTGTCGTCGTCGGTAACAACTTATTTCGTCGTCATTAAGTACTTTTGTCGACGTCGGTAACTACTTTTGTCGACGTCGGTAGCTATTTTTTTCGACGTCGGTATCTATTTTGTCGTCGTCGGTAACTATTTTTGTCGACGTCAATACTACTTTTGTCGACGTCGGTTACTAATTTTGTCGACGTCGGTACCTACATTTGTCGACGTCGGCTACGTCTTTTGTCGACGTCGGCTACGTCTTTTGTCGACGTCGGTAACTACATTTGACGACGTCGGTAATGACTTTTATCGACGTAGGAAACGGCCTTTGTCGACGTCGGTAACGACCTTTATCGACAACGGCAACACATTTTGTCGACGTCGATACTACTTTTGTCGTCGTCGGTACCTACTTCTGTCGACGTCGTTAGCTACTTTTGTCGACGTCGGTAACGACTTTTGTCGACGTCGGTAACTACTTCTGTCGACGTCAGTAACGACTTTAGTCAACGTCGGTAGCGACCTTTGTCGACGTTCAAACTGCATTTTTCGACGTCGGTAATTACTTTATTCGACGTCGGTAACTTCTTTTGTCGACGTCGGTATCTACTTTTGTCGACGTCGGTAAGTACTTTTGTCGACGTCGGTTACTACTTTTGTCGACGTCGGTTACTACTAATGTCGACGTCGGTACCTACTTTTTCCGACGTCGGTAACTACTTTTGTCGACGTCGGTAACTACTTATGTCAACGACGGTACAACTTTTGTCGACGTCCGTAACTACTTTTGTCGACGTCGAAGCTTCTTTTGTCGACGTCGGTACTTACTTCTGTCGACGTCGGTAGCTACTTTTGTCGACGTCGGTCCCTACTTTGTCGACGTCGGGAAGTACTTTTGTCGACGTCGGTAGCTACTTTCGTCGACGTCCGTAAGTACTTTTGTCGACGTTAGTAGCTACTTTTTTCGACGTCGGTAGCTACTTTTTCCGACGTCGGTATCTACTTTTGTCGACGTCGGTAAGTACTTTTGTCGACTTCGGTTAATACTTTTCTCGACGTCGGTTACTACTTTTGACGACAGCGGTACCTACTTCTTTCGACGTCGGTAGTTACTTATGTCGACGTCGGTAACGACTTTTGCCGACGTCGGTATCTACTTTTGTCGACGTCGGTAAGTATTTTTGTCGACGTCAGCAAGTACTTTTGTCGACGTCGGTACCTACTTTTTCCGACGTCGGTAACTACTTTTGTCGACGTCGGTAACTACTTTTGTCAACGACGGTACTACTTTTGTCGACGTCGGTAACTACTTTTGTCGACGTCGAAGCTTCTTTTGTCGACGTCGGTACTTACTTCTGTCGACGTCGGTAGCTATTTTTGTCGACGTCGGTAAGTACTTTTGTCGACGTCGGTAAGTACTTTTGTCGACGTCGGTACCTACTTTTGTCGACGTCGGTAAGTACTTTTGTCGACGTTAGTAGCTACTTTTTTCGACGTCGGTATCATTTTTGTTGACGTCGGTAACCACTTTAGTCGACGTCGGTAGCGACCTTTGTCGACGTCGAAACTACTCATTTCGATGTCGGTAACGACTTTTTTCTACGTCGGTAGCGACCTTTGTCGACGTCGAAAGTACTTTTGTCGATGTCGGTAAATAATTTTGTCGACGTCGGTACCTACTTTTGTCGACTTCGGAAACGACTTTTGTCGACGTCGGTAGCGACCTTTGTCGACGTCGAAACTACTTTTATCGACGTCGGTACCTGATTTTTCGGCGTCGGTAACTACTTTTGTCGACGTCGGTTACTACTTTTGCCGACGTCGGTACCTACTTTTGTCGACGTCGGTAACTACTTCTGTCGACGTCGGTAACGACTTTTGTCGACGTTGGTAGCGACCTTTGTCTACGTCGAAACTACTTTTTTCGACGTCGGTAACTACTTTTGTCGACGTCGGTAACGCCTTTTTTTCGACGTCGGTAGCGACCTTTTTCGACGTCGAAACTTTTTTGTCGACGTCGGTACCTACTTTTGTCGACGTCGGTAAGTACTTCTTTCGACGTCGGTAACGACTTTTGTCGACGTCGGTAGCGACCTTTGTCGACGTCGAAACTGCTTTTTTCGACGTCGGTAAATACTTTTGTCGACGTCGGTAAGTAATTTTGTTGACGTCAGTAGCTACTTTTGTCGACGTCGGTAGCTACTTTTTCCGACGTCGGTATCTACTTTTGTGGACGTCGGTAAGTACTTTTGTCGACTTCGGTTAATACTTTTGTCGACGTCGGTTACTACTTTTGACGACAGCGGTACCTACTTCTTTCGACGTCGGTAGTTACTTATGTCGACGTCGGTAACGACTTTTGCCGCCGTCGGTATCTACTTTTGTCGACGTCGGTAAGTATTTTTGTCGACGTCGCCAAGTACTTTTGTCGACGTCGGTACCTACTTTTGCCGATGTCCGTAACTACCTTTGTCGACGTCGGTAACTACTTTTGTCGACGTCCAAACTACTTTTGTCGACGTCGGTACCCAGTTCTGTCGACGTCGGTAGCTACATTTGCCGACGTCGGTAACGACATTTGTCGATGTAGATAACAACTTTTGTCGACGTCGGTATCTATTTTTGTCGACGTCGGTAACTACATTTATCGACGTGGAAACTACTTTTGTCGACGTCGGTACCTACTTCTGTCGACGTCGGTAACTACTTTTGTCGACGTCGGTAAGGACTTCTGTCGACGTAGGTAGTGACTTTTGTCGACGTCGGTAACTACTTTTGTCGACGTCGAAACTACTTTTGTCGACGTCGGTACCTACTTCTATCGACGTGGGTAGCTACTTCTGTCGACGTCGGTAACTACTTTTATCGACGTCGGTAGTGACTTTTGTTGTCGTCGGTAACTACTTTTGTCGACGTCGAAACTACTTTTGTCGACGTCGGTACCTACTTCTGTCGACGTCGGTAGCTACTTTCGTCGACGTCGGTAACGACTTTTGCCGACGTCGATATCTACTTTTGTCGACGTCGGTAAGTACTTTTGTCGTCGTCGGTAACTACTTTTGTCGACGTCGAAACTACTTTTGTCGACGTCGGTACCTACTTCTGTCGACGTCGGTAGCTACTTTCGTCGACGTCGGTACGACTTTTGCCGACGTCGGTATCTACTTTTGTCGACGTCGGTACCTACTTTTGTCGACGTCGGGAAGTACTTTTGTCGACGTCGGTAACAACTTTTGTCGAAGTCGAAACTACTTTTGTCGACGTCGGTACCTACTTCCGTCGACGTCGGTAGCTACTTTCGTCGACGTCGGTAACGAATTTTGCCGACGTCGGTATCTACTTTTGTCGACGTCGGTAGCTACTTTTGTCGACGTCGGTCGCTATTTTTTTCGACGTCTTTATCTACTTTTGTCGACGTCGGTAAGTACTTTTGTCGACGTCGGTTACTACTTTTGTAGACGTCGGTAACTACTTTTGTCTACGTCGGTAAGTACTTTTGTCGACGTCGGTTTCTACTTTTGTCGACGTCGGTTACTACTTTTGTCGACGTTGGTACCTACTAATGCCGACGTCAGTAACTGCTTTTGTCGTCGTCGGTAACTACTTATGTCAACGTCGGTACTACTTTTGTCGACGTCGGTAACTACTTATGTCGACGTCGAAACTACTTTTGTCGACGTCGGTACTACTTTTGTCGACGTCGGTAACTACTTATGTCGACGTCGAAACTACTTTTGTCGACGTCGGTACTACTTTTGTCGACGTCGGTAACTACTTATGTCTACGTCGGTACCTACTTCTGTCGATGTCGGTAGCTACTTTTGTCGATGTCGGTAAGTACTTCTGTCGACGTCGGCAGCTACTTTTGTCGACATCGGTAGCTACTTTTGTCGACGTCGGTAACTACATTTATCGACGTGGAAACTACTTTTGTCGACGTCGGTACCTACTTCTGTCGACGTCGGTAACTACTTATGTCGACGTCGAAACTACTTTTGTCGACGTCGGTACTACTTTTGTCGACGTCGGTAACTACTTATGTCTACGTCGGTACCTACTTCTGTCGACGTCGGTAGCTACTTTCGTCGACGTCGGTAAGTACTTTTGACGACATCGGTAGCTACTTTTGTCGACGTCAGTATCTACTTTTGTCGACGTCGGTAAGTACTTTTGTCGATGTCGGTAGCTACTTTTGTCGATGTCGGTAAGTTCTTCTGTCGACGTCGGCAGCTACTTTTGTCGACATCGGTAGCTACTTTTGTCGACGTCGGTAACTACATTTATCGACGTGGAAACTACTTTTGTCGACGTCGGTACCTACTTCTGTCGACAACGGTAACTACTTTTGTCGACGTCGGTAAGGACTTCTGTCGACGTAGGTAGTGACTTTTGTCGACGTCGGTAACTACTTTTGTCTACGTCGGTAAGTACTTTTGTCGACGTCGGTTTCTACTTTTGTCGACGTCGGTTACTACTTTTGTCGACGTTGGTACCTACTAATGCCGACGTCAGTAACTGCTTTTGTCGTCGTCGGTAACTACTTATGTCAACGTCGGTACTACTTTTGTCGACGTCGGTAACTACTTATGTCGACGTCGAAACTACTTTTGTCGACGTCGGTACTACTTTTGTCGACGTCGGTAGCGACTTTTGTCGACGTCGAAAATTTTTTGTCGACGTCGGTACCTACTTCTGTCGACGTCGGTACTTACTTATGTCGACGTCGGTAACGAATTTTGCCGACGTCGGTATCTACTTTTGTCGACGTCGGTAAGTACTTTTTTCGACGTCTTTTTTACTTTTGTCGACGTCGGTAGCTACTTTTGTCGACGTCGGTCGCTACTTTTTTCGACGTCTTTATCTACTTTTGTCGACGTCGGTAAGTACTTTTGTCGACGTCGGTTACTACTTTTGTAGACGTCGGTTACTACTTTTGTCGACGTCGGTAAGTACTTTTGTCGACGTCGGTTTCTACTTTTGTCGACGTCGGTTTCTACTTTTGTCGACGTCGGTACCTACTTTTGCCGACGTCGGTAACTACTTTTGTCGACGTCGGTAACTACTTATGTCAACGTCGGTACTACTTTTGTCGACGTCGGTAACTACTTTTGTCGACGTCGAAACTACTTTTGTCGACGTCGGTACCTACTTCTGTCGACGTCGGTAGCTACTTTCTTCGACGTCGGTAAGTACTTTTGACGACATCGGTAGCTACTTTTGTCGACGTAGGTATCTACTTTTGTCGACGTCGGTAAGTACTTTTGTCGATTTCGGTAGCTACTTTTGTCGACGTCGGTAAGTACTTCTGTCGACGTCGGTAGCGACCATTGTCGACGTCGGTACCTACTTATGTCAACGTCGGTACTACTTTTGTCGACGTCGGTAAAGACTTTTGTCGACGTCGAAACTACTATTGTCGACGTCGGTACCTACTTCTGTCGACGTCGGTAGCTACTTTTGTCGACGTCGGTAACTACTTTTGTCGACGTCGGTAAGTACTTTTGTCGACGTCGGTAAGTACTTTTGTCGACGTCGGTAGCTACTTTTGTCGACGTCGGTAGCTACTTTTGTCGACGTCGGTATCTACTTTTGTCGACATCAGTAAGTACATTTGTCGACGTCGGTAGATACTTTTGTCGACGTCGGTAGCTATTTTTGTGACGTCGCAAACTACTTTTGTCGATCGGTAACGACCTTTATCGACGTCGGTAGCGACCTTTGTCGACGTCGGTAAGTACTTTTGTCGACGTCGGTAAGTACTTTTGTCGACGTCGGTAGCTACTTTTGTCGACGTCGAAACTACTTTTGTCGACGTCGGTAACTACTTATGTCAACGTCGGTACTACTTTTGTCGACGTCGGTAACTACTTTTGTCGACGTCGAAACTACTTTTGTCTACGTCGGTACCTACTTCTGTCGACGTCGGTAGCTACTTTCTTCGACGTCGGTAAGTACTTTTGACGACATCGGTAGCTACTTTTGTCGACGTAGGTATCTACTTTTGTCGACGTCGGTAAGTACTTTTGACGACATCGGTAGCTACTTTTGTCGACGTAGGTATCTACTTTTGTCGACGTCGGTAAGTACTTTTGTCGATTTCGGTAGCTACTTTTGTCGACGTCGGTAGCTACTTTTGTCGACGTCGGTATCTACTTTTGTCGACATCAGTAAGTACATTTGTCGACGTCGGTAGATACTTTTGTCGACGTCGGTAGCTATTTTTGTCGACGTCGCAAACTACTTTTGTCGACGTCGGTAACGACCTTTATCGACGTCGGTAGCGACCTTTGTCGACGTCGGTAAGTACTTTTGTCGACGTCGGTAAGTACTTTTGTCGACGTCGGTAGCTACTTTTGTCGACGTCGGTAGCTACTTTTGACGACGTCGGTAAGTACTTTTGTCGACGTCGGTAAGTACTTTTGTCGACGTCGGTAGCTACTTTTGTCGACGTCGGTATCTACTTTTGTCGACGTCGGTAGCTATTTTTGTCGACGTCGGTATCTACTTTTGTCGACATCGGTAACGACTTTAGTCGACGTCGGTAGCGACCTTTGTCGACGTCGAAACTACTTTTGTCGACGTCGGTAACGACTTTTTTCTACGTCGGTAGCGACCTTTGTCGACGTCGAAAGTACTTTTGTCGATGTCGGTAAATATTTTTGTCGACGTCGGTACCTACTTTTGTCGACTTCGGAACCGACTTTTGTCGACGTCGGTAGCGACCTTTGTCGACGTCGAAACTACTTTTATCGACGTCGGTACCTACTTTTTCGGCGTCGGTAACTACTTTTGTCGACGTCGGTTTCTACTTTTGCCGACGTCGGTACCTACTTTTGTCGACGTCGGTAACTCCTTCGGTCGACGTCGGTAACGACTTTTGTCGACGTTGGTAGCGACCTTTGTCTACGTCGAAACTACTTTTTTCGACGTCTGTAACTACTTTGGTCGACGTCGGTAACGAATTTTTTCGACGTCGGTAGCGACCTTTGTCGACGTCGAAACTTTTTTGTCGACATCGGTACCTACTTTTGTCGACGTCGGTAAGTACTTCTTTCGACGTCGGTAACGACTTTTGTCGACGTCGGTAGCGACCTTTGTCGACGTCGAACTGCTTTTTTCGACGTCGGTAAATACTTTTGTCGACGTCGGTTACTAATTTTGTCGACGCCGGTACCTACTTTTTCGACGTCGGTAACTACTTTTGACGACGTCGGTAACAACTTTTGTCGTCGTCGGTAAGTAATTTTGTCGTCGTCGGTAGCTACTTTTGTCGACGTCGGTAGCTAATTTTTCCGACGTCGGTATCTACTTTTGTCGACGTCGGTAAGTACTTTTGTCGACTTCGGTTAATACTTTTGTCGACGTCGGTTATTACTTTTGACGACGTCGGTACCTACTGTTGTCGATGTCGGTAACTACTTTTGTCGACGTCGGTAACGACTTGTGTCGACGTCGGTAGCGACCTTTGTCGACGTCGGTACCTACTTTTGTCGACGTCGGCTACGTCTTTTGTCGACGTCGGCTACGTCTTTTTTCGACCTCGGTAACTACATTTGACGACGTCGGTAACGACTTTTATCGCCGTCGGAAACGACCTTTGTCGACGTCGGTAACGACTTTTGTGGACGTCGGTAACTCATTTTGTCGACGTCGAAACTACTTTTGTCGACGTGGGTACCTACTTCTGTCGACGTCGGTAGTTACTTCTGTCGACGTTGGTAACGACTTTTGTCGACGTCGGTATCTACTTTTGTCGACGTCGGTATCTACTTTTGTCGAAGTCGGTGAGTACTTTAATCGACGTCGGTATCTACTTTTGTGGACGTCGGTATCTAATTTCGTCGACGTCGGGAATTACTTTTGTCGACGAGGGTAATTACTTTAATTTTCGTCGGTATTACTTTTGTCGACGTCGTTAACTACTTTTGTCGACGTCGGTAACTACTTTGCCAACGTCGGTACTACTTTTGTCGATGTCGGTAACTACTTTTGACGACGTCGGAAAAGACCTTTGTCGACGTCGGAAACAACTTTTGTGGACGTCGGTAACGACTTCTATCGACGTCGGTAACTACTTTTGTCGACGTCGGTAACGACTTTTGTCGACGTCGGTAGCGACTTTTGTCGACGTCGAAAATTTTTTGTCGACGTCGGTACCTACTTCTGTCGACGTCGGTACTTACTTATGTCGACGTCGGTAACGAATTTTGCCGACGTCGGTATCTACTTTTGTCGACGTCGGTAAGTACTTTTTTCGACGTCTTTTTTACTTTTGTCGACGTCGGTAGCTACTTTTTTCGACGTCTTTATCTACTTTTGTCGACGTCGGTAAGTACTTTTGTCGACGTCGGTTACTACTTTTGTAGACGTCGGTTACTACTTTTGTCGACGACGGTAAGTACTTTTGTCGACGTCGTTTTCTACTTTTGTCGACGTCGGTTTCTACTTTTGTCGACGTCGGTACCTACTTTTGCCGACGTCGGTAACTACTTTTGTCGACGTCGGTAACTACTTATGTCAACGTCGGTACTACTTTTGTCGACGTCGGTAACTACTTTTGTCGACGTCGAAACTACTTTTGTCGACGTCGGTACCTACTTCTGTCGACGTCGGTAGCTACTTTCTTCGACGTCGGTAAGTACTTTTGACGACATCGGTAGCTACTTTTGTCGACGTAGGTATCTACTTTTGTCGACGTCGGTAAGTACTTTTGTCGATTTCGGTAGCTACTTTTGTCGACGTCGGTAAGTCCTTCTGTCGACGTCGGCAGATACTTTTGTCGACATCGGTAGCTACTTTTGTCGACGTCGGTAGCGACCATTGTCGACTTCGGTACCTACTTATATCAACGTCGGTACTACTTTTGTCGACGTCGGTAAAGACTTTTGTCGACGTCGAAACTACTATTGTCGACGTCGGTACCTACTTCTGTCGACGTCGGAAGCTACTTTTGTCGACGTCGGTAACTACTTTTGTCGACGTCGGTAAGTACTTTTGTCGACGTCGGTAAGTACTTTTGTCGACGTCGGTAGCTACTTTTGTCGACGTCGGTAGCTACTTTTGTCGACGTCGGTATCTACTTTTGTCGACATCAGTAAGTACATTTGTCGACGTCGGTAGATACTTTTGTCGACGTCGGTAGCTATTTTTGTCGACGTCGCAAACTACTTTTGTCGACGTCGGTAACGACCTTTATCGACGTCGGTAGCGACCTTTGTCGACGTCGGTAAGTACTTTTGTCGACATCGGTAAGTACTTTTGTCGACGTCGGTAGCTACTTTTGTCGACGTCGGTAGCTACTTTTGACGACGTCGGTAAGTACTTTTGTCGACGTCGGTAAGTACTTTTGTCGACGTCGGTAGCTACTTTTGTCGACGTCGGTATCTACTTTTGTCGACGTCGGTAGCTATTTTTGTCGACGTCGGTATCTACTTTTGTCGACATCGGTAACGACTTTAGTCGACGTCGGTAGCGACCTTTGTCGACGTCGAAACTACTTTTGTCGACGTCGGTAACGACTTTTTTCTACGTCGGTAGCGACCTCTGTCGACGTCGAAAGTACTTTTCTCGATGTCGGTAAATATTTTTGTCGACGTCGGTACCTACTTTTGTCGACTTCGGAACCGACTTTTGTCGACGTCGGTAGCGACCTTTGTCGACGTCGAAACTACTTTTATCGACGTCGGTACCTACTTTTTCGGCGTCGGTAACTACTTTTGTCGACGTCGGTTGCTACTTTGCCGACGTCGGTACCTACTTTTGTCGACGTCGGTAACTCCTTCTGTCGACGTCGGTAACGACTTTTGTCGACGTTGGTAGCGACCTTTGTCTACGTCGAAACTACTTTTTTCGACGTCGGTAACTACTTTGGTCGACGTCGGTAACGACTTTTTTCGACGTCGGTAGCGACCTTTGTCGACGTCGAAACTTTTTTGTCGACATCGGTACCTACTTTTGTCGACGTCGGTAAGTACTTCTTTCGACGTCGGTAACGACTTTTGTCGACGTCGGTAGCGACCTTTGTCGACGTCGAAACTGCTTTTTTCGACGTCGGTAAATACTTTTGTCGACGTCGGTTACTAATTTTGTCGACGCCGGTACCTACTTTTTCGACGTCATTAACTACTTTTGACGACGTCGGTAACAACTTTTGTCGTCGTCGGTAAGTAATTTAGTCGTCGTCGGTAGCTACTTTTGTCGACGTCGGTAGCTAATTTTTCCGACGTCGGTATCTACTTTTGTCGACGTCGCTAAGTACTTTTGTCGACTTCGGTTAATACTTTTGTCGACGTCGGTTACTACTTTTGACGACGTCGGTACCTACTGTTGTCGATGTCGGTAACTACTTTTGTCGACGTCGGTAACGACTTGTGTCGACGTCGGTAGCGACCTTTGTCGACGTCGGTACATACTTTTGTCGACGTCGGCTACGTCTTTTGTCGACGTCGGCTACGTCTTTTGTCGACGTCGGTAACTACATTCCACGACGTCGGTAACGACTTTTATCGCCGTCGGAAACGACCTTTGTCGACGTCGGTAACGACTTTTGTGGACGTCGGTAACTCATTTTGTCGACGTCGAAACTACTTTTGTCGACGTGGGTACCTACTTCTGTCGACGTCGGTAGTTACTTCTGTCGACGTTGGTAACGACTTTTGTCGACGTCGGTATCTACTTTTGTCGACGTCGGTATCTACTTTTGTCGAAGTCGGAGAGTACTTTAATCGACGTCGGTATCTACTTTTGTGCACGTCGGTATCTAATTTCGTCGACGTCGGGAAGTACTTTTGTCGACGAGGGTAATTACTTTAATTTTCGTCGGTATTACTTTTGTGGACGTCGTTAACTACTTTTGTCGACGTCGGTAACTACTTTGTCAACGTCGGTACTACTTTTGTCGATGTCGGTAACTACTTTTGACGACGTCGGAAAAGACCTTTGTCGACGTCGGAAACAACGTTTGTGGACGTCGGTAACGACTTCTATCGACGTCGGTAACTACTTTTGTCGACGTCGGTAACGACTTTTGTCGACGTCGGTAGCGACATTTGTCGACGTCGAAAATTTTTTGTCGACGTCGGTACCTAGTTCTGTCGACGGTGGTACTTACTTATTTCGACGTCGGTAACGAATTTTGCCGACGTCGGTATCTACTTTTGTCGACGTCGGTAAGTCCTTTTTTCGACGTCTTTTCTACTTTTGTCGACGTCGGTAGCTACTTTTGTCGACGTCGGTCGCTACTTTTTTCGACGTCTTTATCTACTTTTGTCGACGTCGGTAAGTACTTTTGTCGACGTCGGTTACTACTTTTGTAGACGTCGGTTACTACTTTTGTCGACGTAGGTAAGTACTTTTGTCGACGTCGGTTTCTACTTTTGTCGACGTCGGTTTCTACTTTTGTCGACGTCGGTACCTACTTTTGCCGACGTCGGTAACTACTTTTGTCGACGTCGGTAACTACTTATGTCAACGTCGGTACTACTTTTGTCGACGTCGGTAACTACTTTTGTCGACGTCGAAACTACTTTTGTCGACGTCGGTACCTACTTCTGTCGACGTCGGTAGCTACTTTCTTCGACGTCGGTAAGTACTTTTGACGACATCGGTAGCTACTTTTGTCGACGTAGGTATCTACTTTTGTCGACGTCGGTAAGTACTTTTGTCGATTTCGGTAGCTACTTTTGTCGACGTCGGTAAGTACTTCTGTCGACGTCGGTAACGACTTTTTTCTACGTCGGTAGCGACCTTTGTCGACGTCGAAAGTACTTTTGTCGATGTCGGTAAATATTTTTGTCGACGTCGGTACCTACTTTTGTCGACTTCGGAACCGACTTTTGTCGACGTCGGTAGCGACCTTTGTCGACTTCGAAACTACTTTTATCGACGTCGGTACCTACTTTTTCGGCGTCGGTAACTATTTTTGTCGACGTCGGTTTCTACTTTTGCCGACGTCGGTACCAACTTTTGTCGACGTCGGTAACTACTTCTGTCGACGTCGGTAACGACTTTTGTCGACGTTGGTAGCGACCTTTGTCTACGTCGAAACTACTTTTTTGCGACGTCGGTAACTACTTTGGTCGACGTCGGTAACGACTTTTTTCGACGTCGGTAGCGACCTTTGTCGACGTCGAAACTTTTTTGTCGACGTCGGTACCTACTTTTGTCGACGTCGGTAAGTACTTCTTTCGACGTCGGTAACGACTTTTGTCGACGTCGGTAGCGACCTTTGTCGACGTCGAAACTGCTTTTTTCGACGTCGGTAAATACTTTTGTCGACGTCGGTTACTAATTTTGTCGACGCCGGTACCTACTTTTTCGACGTCGGTAACTACTTTTGACGACGTCGGTAACAACTTTTGTCGTCGTCGGTAAGTAATTTAGTCGTCGTCGGTAGCTACTTTTGTCGACGTCGGTAGCTAATTTTTCCGACGTTAGTATCTACTTTTGTCGACGTCGGTAAGTACTTTTGTCGACTTCGGTTAATACTTTTGTCGACGTCGGTTACTACTTTTGACGACGTCGGTACCTACTGTTGTCGATGTCGGTAACTACTTTTGTCGACGTCGGTAACGACTTGTGTCGACGTCGGTAGCGACCTTTGTCGACGTCGGTACCTACTTTTGTCGACGTCGGCTACGTCTTTTGTCGACGTCGGCTACGTCTTTTGTCGACGTCGGTAACTACATTTGACGACGTCGGTAACGACTTTTATCGCCGTCGGAAACGACCTTTGTCGACGTCGGTAACGACTTTTGTGGACGTCGGTAACTCATTTTGTCGACGTCGAAACTACTTTTGTCGACGTCGGTACCTACTTCTGTCGACGTCGGTAGTTACTTCTGTCGACGTTGGTAACGACTTTTGTCGACGTCGGTATCTACTTTTGTCGACGTCGGTATCTACTTTTGTCGAAGTCGGTGAGTACTATCATCGACGTCGGTATCTACTTTTGTGGACGTCGGTATCTAATTTCGTCGACGTCGGGAAGTACTTTTGTCGACGAGGGTAATTACTTTAATTTTCGTCGGTATTACTTTTGTCGACGTCGTTAACTACTTTTGTCGACGTCGGTAACTACTTTGTCAACGTCGGTACTACTTTTGTCGATGTCGGTAACTACTTTTGACGACGTCGGAAAGACCTTTGTCGACGTCGGAAACAACTTTTGTGGACGTCGGTAACAACTTCTATCGACGTCGGTAACTACTTTTGTCGACGTCGGTAACGACTTTTGTCGACGTCGGTAGCGACTTTTGTCGACGTCGAAAATTTTTTGTCGACGTCGGTACCTACTTCTGTCGACGTCGGTAGTTACTTATGTCGACGTCGGTAACGAATTTTGCCGACGTCGGTATCTACTTTTGTCGACGTCCGTGAGTACTTTTTTCGACGCCTTTCTACTATTGTCGACGTCGGTAGCTACTTTTGTCGACGTCGGTCGCTACTTTTTTCGACGTTTTTATCTACTTTTGTCGACGTCGGTAAGTACTTTTGTCGACGTCGGTTACTACTTTTGTAGGCGTCGGTTACTACTTTTGTCGACGTCGGTAAGTACTTTTGTCGACGTCGGTTTCTACTTTTGTCGACGTCGGTTACTACTTTTGTCGACGTCGGTACCTACTTTTGCCGACGTCGGTAACTACTTTTGTCGACGTCGGTAACTACTTATGTCAACGTCGGTACTACTTTTGTCGACGTCGGTAACTACTTTTGTCGACGTCGAAACTACTTTGGCTACGTCGGTACCTACTTCTGTCGACGTCGGTAGCTACTTTCTTCGACGTCGGTAAGTACTTTTGACGACATCGGTAGCTACTTTTGTCGACGTAGGTATCTACTTTTGTTGACGTCGGTAAGTACTTCTGTCGATTTCGGTAGATACTTTTGTCGACGTCGGTAAGTACTTCTGTCGACGTCGGCAGCTACTTTTGTCGACATCGGTAGCTACTTTTGTCGACGTCGGTAGCGACCATTGTCGACTTCGGTACCTACTTATATCAACGTCGGTACTACTTTTGTCGACGTCGGTAAAGACTTTTGTCGACGTCGAAACTACTATTGTCGACGTCGGTACCTACTTCTGTCGACGTCGGAAGCTACTTTTGTCGACGTCGGTAACTACTTTTGTCGACGTCGGTAAGTACTTTTGTCGACGTCGGTAAGTACTTTTGTCGACGTCGGTAGCTACTTTTGTCGACGTCGGTAGCTACTTTTGTCGACGTCGGTATCTACTTTTGTCGACATCAGTAAGTACATTTGTCGACGTCGGTAGATACTTTTGTCGACGTCGGTAGCTATTTTTGTCGACGTCGCAAACTACTTTTGTCGACGTCGGTAACGACCTTTATCGACGTCGGTAGCGACCTTTGTCGACGTCGGTAAGTACTTTTGTCGACGTCGGTAAGTACTTTTGTCGACGTCGGTAGCTACTTTTGTCGACGTCGGTATCTACTTTTGTCGACGTCGGTAGCTATTTTTGTCGACGTCGGTATCTACTTTTGTCGACATCGGTAACGACTTTAGTCGACGTCGGTAGCGACCTTTGTCGACGTCGAAACTACTTTTGTCGACGTCGGTAACGACTTTTTTCTACGTAGGTAGCGACCTCTGTCGACGTCGAAAGTACTTTTCTCGATGTCGGTAAATATTTTTGTCGATGTCGGTACCTACTTTTGTCGACTTCGGAACCGACTTTTGTCGACGTCGGTAGCGACCTTTGTCGACGTCGAAACTACTTTTATCGACGTCGGTACCTACTTTTTCGGCGTCGGTAACTACTTTTGTCGACGTCGGTTGCTACTTTTGCCGACGTCGGTACCTACTTTTGTCGACGTCGGTAACTCCTTCTGTCGACGTCGGTAACGACTTTTGTCGACGTTGGTAGCGACCTTTGTCTACGTCGAAACTACTTTTTTCGACGTCGGTAACTACTTTGGTCGACGTCGGTAACGACTTTTTTCGACGTCGGTAGCGACCTTTGTCGACGTCGAAACTTTTTTGTCGACATCGGTACCTACTTTTGTCGACGTCGGTAAGTACTTCTTTCGACGTCGGTAACGACTTTTGTCGACGTCGGTAGCGACCTTTGTCGACGTCGAAACTGCTTTTTTCGACGTCGGTAAATACTTTTGTCGACGTCGGTTACTAATTTTGTCGACGCCGGTACCTACTTTTTCGACGTCATTAACTACTTTTGACGACGTCGGTAACAACTTTTGTCGTCGTCGGTAAGTAATTTTGTCGTCGTCGGTAGCTACTTTTGTCGACGTCGGTAGCTAATTTTTCCGACGTCGGTATCTACTTTTGTCGACGTCGCTAAGTACTTTTGTCGACTTCGGTTAATACTTTTGTCGACGTCGGTTACTACTTTTGACGACGTCGGTACCTACTGTTGTCGATGTCGGTAACTACTTTTGTCGACGTCGGTAACGACTTGTGTCGACGTCGGTAGCGACCTTTGTCGACGTCGGTACATACTTTTGTCGACGTCGGCTACGTCTTTTGTCGACGTCGGCTACGTCTTTTGTCGACGTCGGTAACTACATTCGACGACGTCGGTAACGACTTTTATCGCCGTCGGAAACGACCTTTGTCGACGTCGGTAACGACTTTTGTGGACGTCGGTAACTCATTTTGTCGACGTCGAAACTACTTTTGTCGACGTGGGTACCTACTTCTGTCGACGTCGGTAGTTACTTCTGTCGACGTTGGTAACGACTTTTGTCGACGTCGGTATCTACTTTTGTCGACGTCGGTATCTACTTTTGTCGAAGTCGGAGAGTACTTTAATCGACGTCGGTATCTACTTTTGTGGACGTCGGTATCTAATTTCGTCGACGTCGGGAAGTACTTTTGTCGACGAGGGTAATTACTTTAATTTTCGTCGGTATTACTTTTGTGGACGTCGTTAACTACTTTTGTCGACGTCGGTAACTACTTTGTCAACGTCGGTACTACTTTTGTCGATGTCGGTAACTACTTTTGACGACGTCGGAAAAGACCTTTGTCGACGTCGGAAACAACTTTTGTGGACGTCGGTAACGACTTCTATCGACGTCGGTAACTACTTTTGTCGACGTCGGTAACGACTTTTGTCGACGTCGGTAGCGACATTTGTCGACGTCGAAAATTTTTTGTCGACGTCGGTACCTAGTTCTGTCGACGGTGGTACTTACTTATTTCGACGTCGGTAACGAATTTTGCCGACGTCGGTATCTACTTTTGTCGACGTCGGTAAGTCCTTTTTTCGACGTCTTTTCTACTTTTGTCGACGTCGGTAGCTACTTTTGTCGACGTCGGTCGCTACTTTTTTCGACGTCTTTATCTACTTTTGTCGACGTCGGTAAGTACTTTTGTCGACGTCGGTTACTACTTTTGTAGACGTCGGTTACTACTTTTGTCGACGTCGGTAAGTACTTTTGTCGACGTCGGTTTCTACTTTTGTCGACGTCGGTTTCTACTTTTGTCGACATCGGTACCTACTTTTGCCGACGTCGGTAACTACTTTTGTCGACGTCGGTAACTACTTATGTCAACGTCGGTACTACTTTTGTCGACGTCGGTAACTACTTTTGTCGACGTCGAAACTACTTTTGTCGACGTCGGTACCTACTTCTGTCGACGTCGGTAGCTACTTTCTTCGACGTCGGTAAGTACTTTTGACGACATCGGTAGCTACTTTTGTCGACGTAGGTATCTACTTTTGTCGACGTCGGTAAGTACTTTTGTCGATTTCGGTAGCTACTTTTGTCGACGTCGGTAAGTACTTCTGTCCACGTCGGCAGCTACTTTTGTCGACATCGGTAGCTACTTTTGTCGACGTCGGTAGCGACCATTGTCGACGTCGGTACCTACTTATGTCAACGTCGGTACTACTTTTGTCGACGTCGGTAAAGACTTTTGTCGACGTCGAAACTACTATTGTCGACGTCGGTACCTACTTCTATCGACGGTTGTAGCTACTTTTGTCGACGTCGGTAACTACTTTTGTCGACGTCGGTAAGTACTTTTGTCGACGTCGGTAAGTACTTTTGTCGACGTCGGTAGCTACTTTTGTCGACGTCGGTAGCTACTTTTGTCGACGTCGGTATCTACTTTTGTCGACATCAGTAAGTACATTTGTCGACGTCGGTAGCGACCTTTGTCGGCGTCGGTACCTACTTTTTCGACGTCGGTAACTACTTTTGTCGACGCCGGTATCTACTTTTCTCGACCTCGGTATCTACTTTTGTCGACGTCGGTATCTACTTTTGTCGACGTCGTGAAGTACTTTTGTCGACGTCGGTAGTTACTTTTGTCAACGTCGGTACCTACTTTTGTCGACGTAGGTAGCTACTTATTTCGACGGCGGTATCTACTTTTGTCGTCGTCGGTAACGACTTTAGTCGCCGTCGGTATCGAACTTTATCGACGTCGAAACTACTTTTGTCGACGTCGGTAACTACGTTTGTCGACGTCGGTAACGACTTTTGTCGACGTCGGTAGCGACCTTTGTCGACGTCGAAAGTACTTTTGTCGACGTCGGTACCTACTTTTTCGGCGTCGGTAGATACTTTTCTCGACGTCGGTACCTACTTTTGTCGACGTCGGTAAGGACTTTTGTCGACGCCGGTACCTACTTTTGTCGACGTCGGTAACTACTTCTGTCGACGTCAGTAACGACTTTTGTCGACGTCGGTAGCGACCTTTGTCGACGTTCAAACTACTTCTTTCGACGTCGGTAATTACTTTAGTCGACGTCGGTAAATACTTTTGTCGACGTCGGTAACGACTTTTGTCGACGTCGGTAGCGACCTTTGTCGACGTCGAAACTACTTTTGTCGACGTCGGTACCTACTTCTGTCGACGTCGGTAGCTACTTTCTTCGACGTCGGTAAGTACTTTTGACGACATCGGTAGCTACTTTTGTCGACGTAGGTATCTACTTTTGTCGACGTCGGTAAGTACTTTTGTCGATTTCGGTAGCTACTTTTGTCGACGTCGGTACTTACTTCTGTCGACGTCGGTAGCTAATTCCGTCGACGTCGATAAGTACTTTTGACGATGTCGGTATCTACTTTTGTCGACGTCGGTAAGTACTTTTGTCGATGTCGGTAGCTACTGTTGTCGACGTCGGTACGTACTTCTGTGGACGTCGGTAGCTACTTTTGTCGACGTCGGTAAGTACTTTTGTCGGCGTCGGTAAGTCCTTTTGTCGACGTCGGTAGCTACTTTTGTCGACGTCGGTATCTACTTTTGTCGACGTCGGTAGCTACTTTTGTCGACGTCGGTATCTACTTTTGTCGACATCGGTAAGTACTTTTGTCGACGTCCGTAGATACCTTTGTCGACGTCGGTAGAGATTTTTGTCGACTTCGCTAACTACTTTTGTCGACGTCGGCAATGACTTTTGTCGACGTCGAAACTACTTTTGTCGACGTCGGTACTTACTTCTGTCGACGTCGGTAGCTAATTCCGTCGACGTCGATAAGTACTTTTGACGACGTCGGTACCTACTTTTTCGACGTCGGTAACTACTTTTGTCGACGTCGGTATCTACTTTTCTCGACCTCGGTATCTACTTGTGTCGACGTCGGTATCTACTTTTGTCGACGTCGGGAAGTACTTTTGTCGACGTCGGTAGTTACTTTTGTCAACGTCGGTACCTACTTTTGTTACGTAGGTCTCTACTTATTTCGACGTCGGTAGATACTTTTCTCGACGTCGGTACCTACTTTTGTCGACGTCGGTAACGACTTTTGTCGACGTCGGTAACTACTTCTGTCGACGTCAATAACGACTTTTGTCGACGTCGGTAGCGACCTTTGACGACGTTCAAACTACTTCTTTCGACGTCGGTAATTACTTTAGTCGACGTCGGTAACTACTTTTGTCGACGTCGGTAACGACTTTTGTCGACGTCGGTAGCGACCTTTGTCGACGTCGAAACTACTTTTGTCGACGTCGGCACCTACTTTTTCGACGTCGGTAACTACTTTTGTCGACGTCGGTAACAACTTATGTCGTCGTCGGTAAGTACTTTTGTCGACGTCGGTAACTACTTTTGTCGACGTCGGTAGCTACTTTTTTCGACGTCGGTATCTATTTTGTCGACGTCGGTAACTATTTTTGTCGACGTCAAAATTACTTTTGTCGACGTCGGTTACTACTTTTGTCGATGTCGGTACCTACATTTGTCGACGTCGGCTACGTCTTTTGTCGACGTCGGTAACTACATTTGATGACGTCGGTAATGACATTTATCGACGTAGGAAACGGCCTTTGTCGACGTCGGTAACGACCTTTGTCGACAACGGTAACACATTTTGTCGACGTCGATACTACTTTTGTCGACGTCGGTACCTACTTTTGTCGACGTCGGTAACTACTTCTCTCGACGTCAGTAACGACTTTTGTCGACGTCGGTAGCGACCTTTGTCGACGTTCAAACTACTTTTTTCGACGTCGGTAATTACTTTAGTCGACGTCGGTAACTACTTTTGTCGACGTCGGTATCTACTTTTGTCCACGTCGGTAAGTACTTTTGTCGACGTCGGTTACTACTTTTGTCGACGTCGGTTACTACTAATGTCGACGTCGGTAACTACTTATGTCATCGACGGTACTACTTTTGTCGACGTCGGTAACTACTTTTGTCGACGTCGAAGCTTCTTTTGTCGACGTCGGTACTTACTTCTGTCGCCGTCGGTAGCTACTTTTGTCGACGTCGGTTCCTACTTTTGTCGACGTCGGGAAGTACTTTTGTCGACGTCGGTAGCTACTTTTTTCGACGTCGGTAACTACTTTTGTCGACGTCGAAGCTTCTTTTGTCGACGTCGGTACTTACTTCTGTCGCCGTCGGTAGCTACTTTTGTCGACGTCGGTTCCTACTTTTGTCGACGTCGGTAAGTACTCTTGTCTACGTCGGTATCTACTTTTGTCGACGTCGGTAAGTACTTTTGTCGACGTCGGTAAGTACTTTTGTTGACGTCGGTACCTACTTTTGTCGACGTCGGGAAGTACTTTTGTAGAAGTCGGTACCTACTTTCGTCGACGTCGGTAAGTACTTTTGTCGACGTCGGTAGCTACTTTTGTCGACGTCGGTAAGTACTTTTGTCGACGTCGGTAAGTACTTTTGTCGACGTCGGTAGCTACTTTTGTCGGCGTCGATAGCTATTTTTGTCGACGTCGCTAGCTACTTTTTTCGACGTCGGTATCTACTTTTGTCGACGTCGGTAAGTACTTTTGTAGACGTCGGTATCAACTTTTGTCGACGTTGGCATCTACTTTTGTCGACGTCGGTAAGTACTTTTGTCGACGTTAGTAGCTACTTTTTTCGACGTCGGTATCATTTTTGTCGACGTCGGTAACGACTTTAGTCGACGTCGGTAGCGACCTTTGTCGACGTCGAAACTACTTTTGTCGACGTCGGTAGCGACCTTTGTCGACGTCGAAACTGCTTTTATCGACGTCGGTAAATACTTTTGTCGACGTCGGTTACTAATTTTGTCGACGCCGGTACCTACTTTTTCGACGTCGGTAACTACTTTTGACGACGTCGGTAACAACTTTTGTCGTCGTCGGTAAGTAATTTTGTCGTCGTCGGTAGCTACTTTTGTCCACGTCGGTACCTACTTTTTCCGACGTCGGTATCTACTTTTGTCGACGTCGGTAACGACTTTTGTGGACGTCGGTATTTCATTTTGTCGACGTCGAAACTACTTTTGTCGACGTCGGTACCTACTTCTGTCGACGTCGGTAGTTACTTCTGTCGACGTTGGTAACGACTTTTGTCGACGTCGGTATCTACTTTTGTCGACGTCGGTATCTACTTTTGTCGAAGTCGGTGAGTACTTTCATCGACGTCGGCATCTACTTTTGTGGACGTCGGTATCTAATTTTGTCGACGTCGGGAAGTACTTTTGTCGACGAGGGTAATTACTTTAATTGTCGTCGGTATTACTTTTGTCGACGTCGTTAACTACTTTTGTCGACGTCGGTAACTACTTTGTTAACGTCGGTACTACTTTTGTCGATGTCGGTAACTACTTTTGACGACGTCGGAAAAGACCTTGTCGACGTCGGAAACATTTTTTGTGGTCGTCGGTAACAACTTCTATCGACGTCGGTAACTACTTTTATCGACGTCAATAACGACTTTTGTCGACGTCGGTAGCGACTTTTGTTGACGTCGAAACTTTTTTGTCGACGTCGGTACCTACTTCTGTCGACGTCGATAGTTACTTATGTCGAAGTCGGTAACGAATTTTGCCGACGTCGGTATCTACTTTTGTCGACGTCGGTAGCTACTTTTGTCGACGTCGGTCGCCACTTTTTTCGACGTCTTTATCTACTTTTGTCGACGTCGGTAAGTACCTTTGTCGACGTCGGTTACTACTTTTGTAGACGTCGGTTACTACTTTTGTCGACGTCGGTAAGTACTTTTGTCGACGTCGGTTTCTACTTTTGTCGACGTCGGTACCTACTTTTGCCGACGTCGGTAACTACTTTTGTCGACGTCGGTAACTACTTATGTCAACATCGGTACTACTTTTGTCGACGTCGGTAACTACTTTTGTCGACGTCGAAACTACTTTTGTCGACGTCGGTACCTACTTCTGTCGACGTCGGTAGCTACTTTCGTCGACGTCGGTAAGTACTTTTGACGACATCGGTAGCTACTTTTGTCGACGTCGGTATCTACTTTTGTCGACGTCGGTAAGTACTTTTGTCGATTTCGGTAGATACTTTTGTCGACGTCGGTAAGTACTTCTGTCGACGTCGGCAGCTACTTTTGTCGACATCGGTAGCTACTTTTGTCGACGTCGGTAGCGACCATTGTCGACGTCGGTACCTACTTTTGTCGACGTCGGTACCTACTTCTGTCGACGTCGGTAGCTACTTTTTTCGACGTCGGTATCTTCTTTTGTCGACATCGATAAGTACTTTTGTCGACGTAGGTTACTACTATTGTCGACGTTGGTTACTACTTTTGTCGACGTCGGTAACTACTTTTGGTGACGTCGGTAACGACTTTTGTCGACGTCGGTAAAGACTTTTGTCGACGTCGAAACTACTATTGTCGACGTCGGTACCTACTTCTGTCGACGTCGGTAGCTACTTTAGTCGACGTCGGTAACTACTTTTGTCGACGTCGGTAGCTACTTTTGTCGACGTCGGTATCTACTTTTGTCGACGTCGGTAGCTATTTTTGTCGACGTCGGTATCTACTTTTGTCGACATCGGTAACGACTTTAGTCGACGTCGGTAGCGACCTTTGTCGACGTCGAAACTACTTTTGTCGACGTCGGTAACGACTTTTTTCTACGTCGGTAGCGACCTTTGTCGACGTCAAAAGTACTTTTGTCGATGTCGGTAAATATTTTTGTCGACGTCGGTACCTACTTTTGTCGACTTCGGAACCGACTTTTGTCGACGTCGGTAGCGACCTTTGTCGACGTCGAAACTACTTTTATCGACGTCGGTAACTACTTTTTCGGCGTCGGTAACTACTTTTGTCGACGTCGGTTTCTACTTTTGCCGACGTCGGTACCTACTTTTGTCGACGTCGGTAACTCCTTCTGTCGACGTCGGTAACGACTTTTGTCGACGTTGGTAGCGACCTTTGTCTACGTCGAAACTACTTTTTTCGACGTCGGTAACTACTTTGGTCGACGTCGGTAACGACTTTTTTCGACGTCGGTAGCGACCTTTGTCGACGTCGAAACTTTTTTGTCGACATCGGTACCTACTTTTGTCGACGTCGGTAAGTACTTCTTTCGACGTCGGTAACGACTTTTGTCGACGTCGGTAGCGACCTTTGTCGACGTCGAAACTGCTTTTTTCGACGTCGGTAAATACTTTTGTCGACGTCGGTTACTAATTTTGTCGACGCCGGTACCTACTTTTTCGACGTCGGTAACTACTTTTGACGACGTCGGTAACAACTTTTGTCGTCGTCGGTAAGTAATTTTGTCGTCGTCGGTAGCTACTTTTGTCGACGTCGGTAGCTAATTTTTCCGACGTCGGTATCTACTTTTGTCGACGTCGGTAAGTACTTTTGTCGACTTCGGTTACTACTTTTGACGACGTCGGTACATACTGTTGTCGATGTCGGTAACTACTTTTGTCGACGTCGGTAACGACTTGTGTCGACGTCGGTAACTCATTTTGTCGACGTCGAAACTACTTTTGTCGACGTGGGTACCTACTTCTGTCGACGTCGGGAAGTACTTTTGTCGACGAGGGTAATTACTTTAATTTTCGTCGTTAACTACTTTTGTCGACGTCGGTAACTACTTTGTCAACGTCGGTACTACTTTTGTCGATGTCGGTAACGACTTTTGACGACGTCGGAAAAGACCTTTGTCGACGTCGGAAACATGTTTGTGGACGTCGGTAACGACTTCTATCGACGTCGGTAACTACTTTTGTCGACGTCGGTAACGACTTTTGTCGACGTCGGTAGCGACTTTTGTCGAAATCGAAATTTTTTGTCGACGTCGGTACCTACTTCTGTCGGCGTCGGTACTTACTTATGTCGACGTCGGTAACGAATTTTGCCGACGTCGGTATCTACTTTTGTCGACGTCGGTAAGTACTTTTTTCGACGTCTTTTCTACTTTTGTCGACGTCGGTAGCTAGCAATTTTTTTCGACGTCGGTCGCTACTTTTTTCGACGTCTTTATCTACTTTTGTCGACGTCGGTAAGTACTTTTGTCGACGTCGGTTACTACTTTTGTAGACGTCGGTTACTACTTTTGTCGACGTCGGTAAGTACTTTTGTCGACGTCGGTTTCTACTTTTGTCGACGTCGGTTTCTACTTTTGTCGACGTCGGTACCTACTTTTGCCGACGTCGGTAACTACTTTTGTCGACGTCGGTAACTACTTATGTCAACGTCAGTACTACTTTTGTCGACGTCGGTAACTACTTTTGTCGACGTCGAAACTACTTTTGTCGACGTCGGTACGTACTTCTGTCGACGTCGTTAGCTACTTTCTTCGACGTCGGTAAGTACTTTTGACGACATCGGTAGCTACTTTTGTCGACGTAGGTATCTACTTTTGTCGACGTCGGTAAGTACTTTTGTCGATTTCGGTAGCTACTTTTGTCGACGTCGGTAAGTACTTCTGTCGACGTCGGCAGCTACTTTTGTCGACATCGGTAGCTACTTTTGTCGACGTCGGTAGCGACCATTGTCGACGTCGGTACCTACTTATGTCAACGTCGGTACTACTTTTGTCGACGTCGGTAAAGACTTTTGTCGACGTCGAAACTACTATTGTCGACGTCGGTACCTACTTCTGTCGACGTCGGTAGCTACTTTTGTCGACGTCGGTAACTACTTTTGTCGACGTCGGTAAGTACTTTTGTCGACGTCGGTAAGTACTTTTGTTGACGTCGGTAGCTACTTTTGTCGACGTCGGTAGCTACTTTTGTCGACGTCGGTATCTACTTTTGTCGACATCAGTAAGTACATTTGTCGACGTCGGTAGATACTTTTGTCGACGTCGGTAGCTATTTTTGTCGACGTCGCAAACTACTTTTGTCGACGTCGGTAACGACCTTTATCGACGTCGGTAGCGACCTTTGTCGACGTCGGTAAGTACTTTTGTCGACGTCGGTTACTACTTTTGTAGACGTCGGTTACTACTTTTGTCGACGTCGGTAAGTACTTTTGTCGACGTCGGTTTCTACTTTTGTAGACGTCGGTTACTACTTTTGTCGACGTCGGTAAGTACTTTTGTCGACGTCGGTTTCTACTTTTGTCGACGTCGGTACCTACTTTTGCCGACGTCGGTAACTACTTTTGTCGACGTCGGTACCTACTTCTGTCGACGTCGGTAGCTACTTTTGTCGACGTCGGTAACTACTTTTGTCGACGTCGGTAAGTACTTTTGTCGACGTCGGTAAGTACTTTTGTCGACGTCGGTAGCTACTTTTGTCGACGTCGGTAGCTACTTTTGACGACGTCGGTATCTACTTTTGTCGACGTCGGTAAGTACTTTTGTCGACGTCGGTAAGTACTTTTGTCGACGTCGGTAGCTACTTTTGTCGACGTCGGTATCTACTTTTGTCGACGTTCGTAGCTATTTTTGTCGACGTCGGTATCTACTTTTGTCGACATCGGTAAGTACTTTTGTCGACGTCCGTAGATACCTTTGTCGACGTCGGTAGCTATTTTTGTCGACGTCGCTAACTACTTTTGTCGACGTCGGCAACGACTTTTGTCGACGTCGGTAGCGACCTTTGTCGGCGTCGGTACCTACTTTTTCGACGTCGGTAACTACTTTTGTCGACGCCGGTATCTACTTTTCTCGACCTCGGTATCTACTTTTGTCGACGTCGGTATCTACTTTTGTCGACGTCGTGAAGTACTTTTGTCGACGTCGGTAGTTACTTTTGTCAACGTCGGTACCTACTTTGTCGACGTAGGTAGCTACTTATTTCGACGGCGGTATCTACTTTTGTCGTCGTCGGTAACGACTTTAGTCGCCGTCGGTATCGAACTTTATCGACGTCTTAACTACTTTTGTCACGTCGGTAACTACGTTTGTCGACGTCGGTAACGACTTTTGTCGACGTCGGTAGCGACCTTTGTCGACGTCGAAAATACTTTTGTCGACGTCGGTACCTACTTTTTCGGCGTCGGTAGATACTTTTCTCGACGTCGGAACCTACTTTTGTCGACGTCGGTAACGACTTTTGTTGACGTCGGTACCTACTTTTGTCGACGTCGGTAACTACTTCTGTCGACGTCAGTAACGACTTTTGTCGACGTCGGTAGCGACCTTTGTCGACGTTCAAACTACTTCTTTCGACGTCGGTAATTACTTTAGTCGACGTCGGTAACTACTTTTGTCGACGTCGGTAACGACTTTTGTCGACGTCGGTAGCGACCTTTGTCGACGTCGAAACTACTTTTGTCGACGTCGGTACCTACTTTTTCGACGTCGGTAACTACTTTTGTCGTCGTCGTTAACAACTTATGTCGTCGTCGGTAAGTACTTTTGTCGACGTCGGTAACTACTTTTGTCGACGTCGGTAGCTATTTTTTCGACGTCGGTATCTATTTTGTCGACGTCGGTAACTATTTTTGTCGACGTCAATACTACTTTTGTCGACGTCGGTTACTAATTTTGTCGACGTCGGTACCTACATTTGTCGACGTCGGCTACGTCTTTTGTCGATGTCGGCTACGTCTTTTGTCGACGTCGGTAACTACATTTGACGACGTCGGTAATGACTTTTATCGACATAGGAAACGGCCTTTGTCGACGTCGGTAACGACCTTTGTCGACAACGGCAACACATTTTTCGACGTCGATACTACTTTTGTCGACGTCGGTACCTACTTCTGTCGACGTCGTTAGCTACTTTTGTCGACGTCGGTAACGACTTTTGTCGACGTCGGTAACTACTTCTGTCGACGTCAGTAACGACTTTAGTCAACGTCGGTAGCGACCTTTGTCGACGTTCAAACTACATTTTTCGACGTCGGTAATTACTTTATTCGACGTCGGTAACTACTTTTGTCGACGTCGGTATCTACTTTTGTCGACGTCGGTAAGTACTTTTGTCGACGTCGGTTACTACTTTTGTCGACGTCGGTTACTACAAATGTCGACGTCGGTACCTACTTTTTCCGACGTCGGTAACTACTTTTGTCGACGTCGGTAACTACTTATGTCAACGACGGTACTACTTTTGTCGACGTCGGTAACTACTTTTGTCGACGTCGAAGCTTCTTTTGTCGACGTCGGTACTTACTTCTGTCGACGTCGGTAGCTACTTTTGTCGACGTCGGTACCTACTTTGTCGACGTCGGGAAGTACTTTTGTCGACGTCGGTAGCTACTTTCGTCGACGTCGGTAGCTACTTTTGTCGACGTCGGTAAGTACTTTTGTCGACGTCGGTACCTACTTTTGTCGACGTCGGTAAGTACTTTTGTCGACGTTAGTAGCTACTTTTTTCGACGTCGGTATCATTTTTGTTGACGTCGGTAACGACTTTAGTCGACGTCGGTAGCGACCTTTGTCGACGTCGAAACTACTCATGTCGATGTCGGTAACGACTTTTTTCTACGTCGGTAGCGACCTTTGTCGGCGTCGGTAAGTCCTTTTGTCGACGTCGGTAGCTACTTTTGTCGACGTCGGTATCTACTTTTGTCGACGTCGGTAGCTACTTTTGTCGACATCGGTAAGTACTTTTGTCGACGTCCGTAGATACCTTTGTCGACGTCGGTAGAGATTTTTGTCGACTTCGCTAACTACTTTTGTCGACGTCGGCAACGACTTTTGTCGACGTCGGTAGCGACCTTTGTCGGCGTCGGTACCTACTTTTTCGACGTCGGTAACTACTTTTGTCGACGTCGGTATCTACTTTTCTCGACCTCGGTATCTACTTTTGTCGACGTCGGTATCTACTTTTGTCGACGTCGGGAAGTACTTTTGTCGACGTCGGTAGTCACTTTTGTCAACGTCGGTACCTACTTTTGTCGACATAGGTCTCTACTTATTTCGACGTCGGTATCTACTTTTGTCGTCTTCGGTAACGACTTTAGTCGACGTCGGTATCGACCTTTATCGACGTCGAAACTACTTTTGTCGACGTCGGTAACTACGTTTGTCGACGTTGGTAATGACTTTTGTCGACGTCGGTAGCGACCTTTGTCGACGTCGAAAGTACTCCTGTCGACGTCGGTACCTACTTTTTCGACGTCGGTAGATACTTTTCTCGACGTCGGTACCTACTTTTGTCGACGTCGGTAACGACTTTTGTCGACGTCGGTACCGACTTTTGTCGACGTCGGTAACTACTTCTGTCGACGTCAATAACGACTTTTGTCGACGTCGGTAGCGACCTTTGTCGACGTTCAAACTACATCTTTCGACGTCGGTAATTACTTTAGTCGACGTCGGTAACTACTTTTGTCGACGTCGGTAACGACTTTTGTCGACGTCGGTAGCGACCTTTGTCGACGTCGAAACTACTTTTGTCGACGTCGGCACCTACTTTTTCGACGTCGGTAACTACTTTTGTCGACGTCGGTAACAACTTATGTCGTCGTCGGTAAGTACTTTTGTCGACGTCGGTAGCTACTTTTTTCGACGTCGGTATCTATTTTGTCGACGTCGGTAACTATTTTTGTCGACGTCAAAACTACTTTTGTCGACGTCGGTTACTACTTTTGTCGATGTCGGTACCTACATTTGTCGACGTCGGCTTCGTCTTTTGTCGACGTCGGTAACTACATTTGCTGACGTCGGTAATGACTTTTATCGACGTAGGAAACGGCCTTTGTCGACGTCGGTAACGACCTTTGTCGACAACGGTAACACATTTTGTCGACGTCGATACTACTTTTGTCGACGTCGGTACCTATTTCTGTCGACGTCGGTAGCTACTTTTGTCGACGTCGGTAACTACTTCTCTCGACGTCAGTAACGACTTTTGTCGACGTCGGTAGCGACCTTTGTCGACGTTCAAACTACTTTTTTCGACGTCGGTAATTACTTTAGTCGACGTCGGTAACTACTTTTGTCGACGTCGGTATCTACTTTTGTCCACGTAGGTAAGTACTTTTGTCGACGTCGGTTACTACTTATGTCAACGACGGTACTACTTTTGTCGACGTCGGTAACTACTTTTGTCGACGTCGAAGCTTCTTTTGTCGACGTCGGTACTTACTTCTGTCGCCGTCGGTAGCTACTTTTGTCGACGTCGGTTCCTACTTTTGTCGACGTCGGGAAGTACTTTTGTCGACGTCGGTAGCTACTTTCGTCGACGTCGGTAAGTACTCTTGTCGACGTCGGTAGCTACTTTTGTCGACGTCGGTAGCTAATTTTGTCGGCGTCGATAGCTATTTTTGTCGACGTCGCTAGCTACTTTTTTCGACGTCGGTAACTACTTTTGTCGACGTCGGTAAGTATTTTTGTAGACGTCGGTATCTACTTTTGTCGACGTTGGTATCTACTTTTGTCGACGTCGGTAAGTACTTTTGTCGACGTTAGTAGCTACTTTTTCGACGTCGGTATCATTTTTGTCGACGTCGGTAACGACTTTAGTCGACGGCGGTAGCGACCTTTGTCGACGTCGAAACTACTTTTGTCGACGTCGGTAGCGACCTTTGTCGATGTCGAAACTGCTTTTATCGACGTCGGTAAATACTTTTGTCGACGTCGGTTACTAATTTTGTCGACGCCGGTACCTACTTTTTCGACGTCGGTAACTACTTTTGACGACGTCGGTAACAACTTTTGTCGTCGTCGGTAAGTAATTTTGTCGTCGTCGGTAGCTACTTTTGTCGACGTCGGTAGCTAATTTTTCCGACGTCGGTATCTACTTTTGTCGACGTCGGTAAGTACTTTTGTCGACTTCGGTTAATACTTTTGTCGACGTCGGTTACTACTTTTGACGACGTCGGTACCTACTGTTGTCGACGTCGGTAACTACTTTTGTCGACGTCGGTAACGACTTGTGTCGACGTCGGTAGCGACCTTTGTCGACGTCGGTACCTACTTTTGTCGACGTCGGCTACGTCTTTTGTCGACGTCGGCTACGTCTTTTGTCGACGTGGGTAACTACATTTGACGACGTCGGTAACGACTTTTATCGCCGTCGGAAAGGACCTTTGTCGACGTCGGTAACGACTTTTGTGGACGTCGGTATTTCATTTTGTCGACGTCGAAACTACTTTTGCCGACGTCGGTACCTACTTCTGTCGACGTCGGTAGTTACTTCTGTCGACGTTGGTAACGACTTTTGTCGACGTCGGTATCTACTTTTGTCGACGTCGGTATCTACTTTTGTCGAAGTCGGTGAGTACTTTAATCGACGTCGGCATCTACTTTTGTGGACGTCGGTATCTAATTTTGTCGACGTCGGGAAGTACTTTTGTCGACGAGGGTAATTACTTTAATTGTCGTCGGTATTACTTTTGTCGACGTCGTTAACTACTTTTGTTGACGTCGGTAACTACTTTGTTAACGTCGGTACTACTTTTGTCGATGTCGGTAACTACTTTTGACGACGTCGGAAAAGACCTTTGTCGACGTCGGAAACAACTTTTGTGGTCGTCGGTAACAACTTCTATCGACGTCGGTAACTACTTTTGTCGACGTCGGTAATGACTTTTGTCGACGTCGGTAGCGACTTTTGTCGACGTCGAAACTTTTTTGTCGACGACGGTACCTACTTCTGTCGACGTCGATAGTTACTTATGTCGACGTCGGTAACGAATTTTGCCGACGTCGGTATCTACTTTTGTCGACGTAGGTAAGTCCTTTTGTCGACGTCGGCAAGTACTTTTGTCGACGTCGGTACCTACTTTTGCCGATGTCCGTAACTACCTTTGTCGACGTCGGTAACTACTTATGTGTACGTCCAAACTACTTTTGTCGACGTCGGTACCTAGTTCTGTCGACGTCGGTAGCTACTTTTGCCGACGTCGGTAACGACATTTGTCGATGTAGGTAACAACTTTTGTCGACGTCGGTATTTATTTTTGTCGACGTCGGTAACTACTTTTATCGACGTGGAAACTACTTTTATCGACGTCGGTACCTACTTCTGTCGACGTCGGTAACTACTTTTGTCGACGTCGGTAAGGACTTCTGTCGACGTAGGTAGTGACTTTTGTCGACGTCGGTAACTGCTTTTGTCGACGTCGAAACTACTTTTGTCGACTTCGGTACCTACTTCTGTCGACGTCGGTAGCTACTTTTGTCGACGACGGTAACGACTTTTGCCGACGTCGGTATCTACTTTTGTCGACGTTGGTAAGTACTTTTGTCGACGTCGGCAAGTACTTTTGTCGACGTCGGTACCTACTTTTGTCGATGTCCGTAACTACCTTTGTCAACGTCGGTAGCTACGTTTGTCGACGTCGGTAACGAATTTGTCGACGTCGGTAACGACTTTTGTCGACGTCGGTAGCTACTTTTGTCGACGTCGGTAGCTACTTTTTTCGACGTCTTTTCTACTTTTGTCGACGTCGGTAAGTACTTTTTTCGACGTCTTTTCTACTTTTGTCGACGGCGGTAGCTACTTTTGTCGACGTAGGTCGCCACTTTTTTCGACGTCTTTATCTACTTTTGTCGACGTCGGTAAGTACCTTTGTCGACGTCGGTTACTACTTTTGTAGACGTCGGTTACTACTTTTGTCGACGTCGGTAAGTACTTTTGTCGACGTCGGTTTCTACTTTTGTCGACGTCGGTACCTACTTTTGCCGACGTCGGTAACTACTTTTGTCGACGTCGGTAACTACTTATGTCAACATCGGTACTACTTTTGTCGACGTCGGTAACTACTTTTGTCGACGTCGAAACTACTTTTGTCGACGTCGGTACCTACTTCTGTCGACGTCGGTAGCGACCATTGTCGACGTCGGTACCTACTTTTGTCGACGTCGGTACCTACTTCTGTCGACGTCGGTAGCTACTTTTTTCGACGTCGGTATCTTCTTTTGTCGACATCGATAAGTACTTTTGTCGACGTAGGTTACTACTATTGTCGACGTTGGTTACTACTTTTGTCGACGTCGGTAACTACTTTTGGTGACGTCGGTAACGACTTTTGTCGACGTCGGTAAAGACTTTTGTCGACGTCGGTAAAGACTTTTGTCGACGTCGAAACTACTATTGTCGACGTCGGTACCTACTTCTGTCGACGTCGGTAGCTACTTTTGTCGACGTCGGTAACTACTTTTGTCGACGTCGGTAGCTACTTTTGTCGACGTCGGTATCTACTTTTGTCGACGTCGGTAGCTATTTTTGTCGACGTCGGTATCTACTTTTGTCGACATCGGTAACGACTTTAGTCGACGTCGGTAGCGACCTTTGTCGACGTCGAAACTACTTTTGTCGACGTCGGTAACGACTTTTTTCTACGTCGGTAGCGACCTTTGTCGACGTCGAAAGTACTTTTGTCGATGTCGGTAAATATTTTTGTCGACGTCGGTACCTACTTTTGTCGACTTCGGAACCGACTTTTGTCGACGTCGGTAGCGACCTTTGTCGACGTCGAAACTACTTTTATCGACGTCGGTACCTACTTTTTCGGCGTCGGTAACTACTTTTGTCGACGTCTGTTTCTACTTTTGCCGACGTCGGTACCTACTTTTGTCGACGTCGGTAACTCCTTCTGTCGACGTCGGTAACGACTTTTGTCGACGTCGGTACCTACTGTTGTCGACGTCGGTAAATACTTTTGTCGACGTCGGTAACGACTTGTGTCGACGCCGGTAGCGTCCTTTGTCGACGTCGGTACCTACTTTGGTCGACGTCGGCTACGTCTTTTCTCGACGTCGGTAACTACATTCGAAGACGTCGGTAACGACTTTTATCGCCGTCGGAAACGACCTTTGTGGACGTCGGTAACGACTTTTGTGGACGTCGTTAACTCATTTTGTCGAAGTCGAAACTACCTTTGTCGACGTTGGTACCTACTTCTGTCGACCTGGGAAGCTACTTTTGTCGACGTTGGTAACGACTTTTGTCGACGTCGGTATCTACTTTTGTCGACGTCGGTATCCACTTTTGTCGACGTCGGTAGGTACTTTAATCGACGTCGGTATCTATATTTGTCGACGTCGGTATCTAATTTTGTCGACGTCGGAAAGTACTTTTGTCGACGAGGGTAATTACTTTAATTGTCGTCGGTATCTACATTTGTCGACGTCGGTAACTGCATTTGATGACGTCGGAAAAGACCTTAGTCCTCGTCGAAAACAACTTTTGTGGACGTCGGTAACGACTTTTGTCGACGTCGGTAACTACCTTTGTCGACGTCGGTAGCGACTTTTATCGACGTCGGTAACTACTTTTGTCTACGTCGAAACTTTTTTTGTCGACGTCTGTACATACTTCTGTCGACGTCGGTACCTACTTTTGTCGACGTCGGTAACGACTTTTGCCGAATCGGTATCTACTTTTGTCGACGTCGGTAAGTACTTTTGTCGACGTCGGCAAGTACTTTTGTCGACGTCGGTACCTACTTTTGTCGATGTCCGTAACTACCTTTGTCGACGTCGGTAACGACTTATGTCGACGTCGGTAGCGACCTTCGTCGACGTCGAAACAACATTTTTCGACGTCGGTTCCTAGTTTGTCGACGTCGGTAACTACTTTTGTCGACGTCGGTAAAAACTTTTGTCGACGTCGGTATCTATTTTTGTCGACGTCGGTATCTACTTTTTTCCACGTCGAAACTACTTTTGTCGACGTCGGTACCTACTTCTGTCGACGTCGAAACTACATTTGTCGACGTCGGTACCTACTTCGGTCGACGACGGTAGATACTTTCGTCGACGTCGGTAAGTACTTTTGACAATGTCGGTAGCTACTTTTGTCGACGTCGGTACCAACCTTTGTCGATGTCCGTAACTACCTATGTCGACGTCGGTAGCTACGTTTGTCGACGTCGGTAACGACTTTTGTCAACGTCGTTAACTACTTTTGTCAACGTCGGTAGCTACTTTTGTCGACGTCGGTAGCAACTTCTTTCGACGTCTTTATCTACTTTTGTCGACGTCGGTAAGTACTTTTGTCGTCGTTAGTTACTACTTTTGTCGACATCGGTTACTACTTTTGTCGACGTCGGTAAGTACTTTTGTCGACGTCGGTTACTACTTTTGTCGACGTCAGTTACTACTTTTGTCGACGTCAGTACCTACTTTTGCCGACGTCGGTAACTACTTTTGTCGACGTCGGTAACTACTTATGTCAACTTCGGTACTACTTTTGTCGACGTCGGTAACTACTTTTATCGATGTCGAAACTACTTTTGCCGACGTCGGTACCTACTTCTGTCGACGTCGGTAGCTACTTTCGTCGACGTCGGTAAGTACTTTTGACGCCGTCGGTAGCTACTTTTGTCGACGTCGGTATCTACTTTTGTCGATGACGGTAGCTACTTTTGTCGACGTCGGTAAGTACTTTTGTCGACGTCGGTAGCTACTTTTGTCGACGTCGGTAGCTACTTTTTTCGACGTCGGTATCTACTTTTGTCGACGCCGGAACCTACTTCTGTCGACGTCGGTACCTACTTTTTTCGACGTCGGTGCCTACTTTTTCGACGTCGGTAGATACTTTTGTCGACTTCGGTACCTACTTTTGTCTACGTCGGTAACTACTTCTGTCGACATCGCTAACGACTTTTGTCCACGTCGGTGACAACTTTTGTCGTCGTCGGTAAGTACTTTTGTCGACGTCGTTATCTATTTTTGTCGACGTTGGTTACTACTTTTGCCGGCGTCGGTTACTACTTTTTTCGACGTCGGTACTTCTGTCGACGTCGGTAACGACTTTTGTCGACGTCGTTAGCGACCGTTGTCGACGTCGAAACTACTTTTCTCGACGTCGGTACCTACTTTTTCGACGTCGGTAACTACTTTTGTCGACGTCGGTAACAACTTTTGTCGACGTGGGTAAGTACGTTTATCGACGTCGGTAAGTACTTTTGTCGACGTCGGTAAGTACTTTTGTCGACGTCGGTAGCTACTTTTGTCGACGTCGTTATCTATTTTTGTCGACGTTGGTAAGTATTTTTGTCGTCGTCGGTAGCTACTTTTGTCGACGTAGGTAGCTACTTTTTTCGACGTCGGTATCAACTTTTGTCGACGTCGGTACATACTTCTGTCGACTTCGCTAGCTACTTTTTTCGACGTCGGTAACTACTCGTGTCGACGTCGGTAACTACTTTTGTCGACGTCGGTACCTAATTTTTCGACGTCGGTGGCTACTTTTTCGACGTCGGTAACTACTTTTGTCGACGTCGGTGACAACTTTTGCCGTCGTCAGTAAGTACTTTTGTCGACGTCGGTAACTACTCTTGTCGACGTCGGAAACTACTTTCGTCGACGTCGGTACCTACTTTTTCGACGTCGGTGCCTACTTTTTCGACGTCGGTAAGTACTTCTGTCGACGTCGGTGACAACTTTTGTCGTCGTCGGTACAAACTTTTTCGACGTCGGTAAATACTTTTGTCGACGTCGGTACCTACTTTTTTCGACGTCGGTGCCTACTTTTTCGACGTCGGTAACTACTTTTTCGACGTCGGTAACTACTTTTGTCGACGTCGGTGACAACTTTTGTCGTGTTCGATAAGTACTTTTGTCGACGTCGGTAGCTGCTTTTGTCGACGTCGGTAGCTACTTTTTCGACGTCCTTATCTACTTTTGTCGACGTCGGTAAGTACTTTTGTCGACGTTGGTTACTACTTTTGCCGACGTCGGTTACTACTTTTTTCGACGTCGGTAATAACTTCTGTCGACGTGGGTAACGACTTTTGTCGACGTCGTTAGCGACCGTTGTCGCCGTCGAAACTACTTTTGTCGATGTCGGTACCTACTTTTTCGACGTCGGTAACTACTTTTGTCGACGTCGGTACCTACTTTTTTCGACGTCAGTGCCTACTTTTTCGACGTCGGTAACTACTTTTGTCGACGTCGGTGACAACTTTTGTCGTCGTCGGTAGGTACTTTTGTCGACGTCGGTAGCAGCTTTTGTCGACGTCGATACCTACTTTTTTCGACGTCTTGATCTACTTTTGACGACGTCGGTAAGTACTTTTGTCGACGTTGGTTACTACTTTTGCCGGCGTCGGTTACTACTTTTTTCGACGTCGGTACTTACTTCTGTCGACGTCGGTAACGACTTTTGTCGACGTCGTTAGCGACCGTTGTCGACGTCGAAACTACTTTTCTCGACGTCGGTACCTAGTATTTCGACGTCGGTAACTACTTTTGTCGACGTCGGTATCAACTTTTGTCGACGTGGGTAAGTACGTTTATCGACGTCGGTAAGTACTTTTGTCGACGTCGGTAAGTACTTTTGTCGACGTCGGTAGCTACTTTTGTCGACGTCGTTATCTATTTTTGTCGACGTTGGTAAGTACTTTTGTCGACGTAGGTAGCTACTTTTTTCGACGTCGGTATCGACTTCTGTCGACGTCGGTACATACTTCTGTCGACTTCGCTAGCTACTTTTTTCCACGTCGGTAACTACTCGTGTCGACGTCGGTAACTACTTTTGTCGACGTCTGTACCTACTTTTTCGACGTCGGTGCCTACTTTTTCGACGTCGGTAACTACTTTTGTCGACGTCGGTGACAACTTTTGTCGTCGTCGGTAAGTACTTTTGTCGACGTCGGTAATTACTCTTGTCGACGTCGGAAACTACTTTTGTCGACGTCGGTACCTACTTTTTCGACGTCGGTGCCTACTTTTTCGACGTCGGTAAGTACTTCTGTCGACGTCGGTGTCAACTTTTGTCGTCGTCGGTACAAACTTTTTCGACGTCGGTAACTACTTTTGTCGACGTCGGTACCTACTTTTTTCGACGTCGGTGCCTACTTTTTCGACGTCGGTAACTACTTTTTCGACGTCGGTAACTACTTTTGTCGACGTCGGTGACAACTTTTGTCGTGTTCGGTAAGTACTTTTGTCGACGTCGGTAGCTGCTTTTGTCGACGTCGGTAGCTACTTTTTTCGACGTCCTTATCTACTTTTGTCGACGTCGGTAAGTACTTTTGTCGACGTTGGTTACTACTTTTGCCGACGTCGGTTACTACTTTTTTCGACGTCGGTACCTACTTCTGTCGACGTCGGTAACGACTTTTGTCGACGTCGTTAGCGACCGTTGTCGACGTCGAAACTACTTTTGTCGACGTCGGTACCTACTTTTTCGACGTCGGTAACTACTTTTGTCGACGTCGGTAACAACTTTTGTCGACGTGGGTAAGTACGTTTGTCGACGTCGGTAACGACTTTTGTCGAAGTCGGTAGCGACCTTTGTCGACGTTCAAACTGTTTTTTCGTCGTCGGTAGCTACTTTTGTCGACGTCGGTAAGTACTTTTGTCGACGTCGGTAGCTACTTTTGTCGACGTCGGTAGCTACTTTTTTCGACGTCGGTATCTACTTTTGTCGACGTCGGAACCTACTTCTGTCGACGTCGGTACCTACTTTTTTCGACGTCGGTGCCTACTTTTTCGACGTCGGTAACTACTTTTGTCGACGTCGGTGACAACTTTTGTCGTCGTCGGTAAGAACTTTTGTCGACGTGGCTAAGTCTGTTTGTCGACGTCGGTAAGTACTTTTGTCGACGTCGGTAAGTACTTTTGGCGACGTCGGTATCTATTTTTGTCGACGTCGGTAATTATTTTTGTCGACGTCGGTAGCTACTTTTGTCGACGTGGGAAGCTACTTTTTTCGACGTCGGTATCTACTTTTGTCGACGTCGGTACCTACTTCTGTCGACTTCGCTAGCTACTTTCTTCGACGTCGGTAACTACTCTCGTCGACGTCGGTAACTACTTTTGTCGACGTCGGTACCTACTTTTTCGACGTCGGTAACTACTTTTGTCGACGTCGGTGACAACTTTTTTCGTCGTCGTTAAGTACTTTATCGACGTCGGTATCTACTTATGTCGACGTCTTTAGCTACTTTTGTCGACGTCGATATCTATTTTTGTCGACGTCGGTATCTACTTTTTTCCACGTCGAAACTACTTTTGTCGACGTCGGTACCTACTTCTGTCGACGTCGGTAAATACTTTTGTCGACGTCGAAACTACATTTGTCGACGTCGGTACCTACTTCGGTCGACGTCGGTAGATACTTTCGTCGACGTCGGTAAGTACTTTTGACAATGTCGGTAGCTACTTTTGTCGACGTCGGTACCAACTTTTGTCGATGTCCGTAACTACCTATGTCGACGTCGGTAGGTACGTTTGTCGACGTCGGTAACGACTTTTGTCAACGTCGTTAACTACTTTTGTCAACGTCGGTAGCTACTTTTGTCGACGTCGGTAGCAACTTCTTTCGACGTCTTTATCTACTTTTGTCGACGTCGGTAGCTACTTCTGTCGACGTCGGTAACTACTTATGTCAACTTCGGTACTACTTTTGTCGACGTCGGTAACTACTTTTGTCGACGTCGGTAACTACTTATGTCAACTTCGGTACTACTTTTGTCGACGTCGGTAACTACTTTTATCGATGTCGAAACTACTTTTGCCGACGTCGGTACCTACTTCTGTCGACGTCGGTAGCTACTTTCGTCGACGTCGGTAAGTCCTTTTGTCGTCGTTAGTTACTACTTTTGTCGACATCGGTTACTACTTTTGTCGACGTCGGTAAGTACTTTTGTCGACGTCGGTTACTACTTTTGTCGACGTCAGTTACTACTTTTGTCGACGTCAGTACCTACTTTTGCCGACGTCGGTAACTACTTTTGTCGACGTCGGTAACTACTTATGTCAATTTCGGTACTACTTTTGTCGACGTCGGTAACTACTTTTATCGATGTCGAAACTACTTTTGCCGACGTCGGTACCTACTTCTGTCGACGTCGGTAGCTACTTTCGTCGACGTCGGTAAGTACTTTTGACGAAGTCGGTAGCTACTTTTGTCGACGTCGGTATCTACTTTTGTCGATGACGGTAGCTACTTTTGTCGACGTCGGTAAGTACTTTTGTCGACGTCGGTAGCTACTTTTGTCGACGTCGGTAGCTACTTTTTTCGACGTCGGTATCTACTTTTGTCGACGTCGGAACCTACTTCTGTCGACGTCGGTACCTACTTTTTTCGACGTCGGTGCCTACTTTTTCGACGTCGGTAGATACTTTTGTCGACTTCGGTACCTACTTTTGTCTACGTCGGTAACTACTTCTGTCGACGTCGCTAACGACTTTTGTCGACGTCGGTGACAACTTTTGTCGTCGTCGGTAAGTACTTTTGTCGACGTCGGTAGCTACTATTTTCGACGTCTTATCTACTTTTGTCGACGTCGGTAAGTACTTTTGTCGACGTTGGTTACTACTTTTGCCGACGTCGGTTACTACTATTTTCGACGTCGGTACCTACTTCTGTCGACGTCGGTAACGACTTTTGTCGACGTCGTTAGCGACCGTTGTCGCCGTCGAAACTACTTTTGTCGATGTCGGTACCTACTTTTTCGACGTCGGTAACTACTTTTGTCGACGTCGGTACCTACTTTTTTCGACGTCGGTGCCTACTTTTTCGACGTCGGTAACTACTTTTGTCGACGTCGGTGACAACTTTTGTCGTCGTCGGTAGGTACTTTTGTCGACGTCGGTAGCTGCTTTTGTCGACGTCGATACCTACTTTTTTCGACGTCTTTATCTACTTTTGACGACGTCGGTAGGTACTTTTGTCGACGTTGGTTACTACTTTTGCCGGCGTCGGTTACTACTTTTTTCGACGTCGGTACTTACTTCTGTCGACGTCGGTAACGACTTTTGTCGACGTCGTTAGCGTCCGTTGTCGACGTCGAAACTACTTTTCTCGACGTCGGTACCTACTTTTTCGACGTCGGTAACTACTTTTGTCGACGTCGGTAACAACTTTTGTCGACGTGGGTAAGTACGTTTATCGACGTCGGTAAGTACTTTTGTCGACGTCGGCAAGTACTTTTGTCGACGTCGGTAGCTACTTTTGTCGACGTCGTTATCTATTTTTGTCGACGTTGGTAAGTACTTTTGTCGACGTTGGTTACTACTTTTGCCGGCGTCGGTTACTACATTTTTCGACGTCGGTACTTCTGTCGACGTCGGTAACGACTTTTGTCGACGTCGTTAGCGACCGTTGTCGACGTCGAAACTACTTTTCTCGACGTCTGTACCTACATTTTCGACGTCGGTAACTACTTTTGTCGACGTCGGTAACAACTTTTGTCGACGTGGGTAAGTACGTTTATCGACGTCGGTAAGTACTTTTGTCGACGTCGGTAAGTACTTTTGTCGACGTCGGTAGCTACTTTTGTCGACGTCGTTATCTATTTTTGTCGACGTTGGTAAGTATTTTTGTCGTCGTCGGTAGCTACTTTTGTCGACGTATGTAGCTACTTTTTTCGACGTCGGTATCGACTTTTGTCGACGTCGGTACATACTTCTGTCGACTTCGCTAGCTACTTTTTTCGACGTCGGTAACTACTCGTGTCGACGTCGGTAACTACTTTTGTCGACGTCGGTACCTAATTTTTCGACGTCGGTGGCTACTTTTTCGACGTCGGTAACTACTTTTGTCGACGTCGGTGACAACTTTTGTCGTCGTCAGTAAGTACTTTTGTCGACGTCGGTAACTACTCTTGTCGACGTCGGAAACTACTTTTGTCGAGGTCGGTACAAACTTTTTCGACGTCGGTGCCTACTTTTTCGACGTCGGTAAGTACTTCTGTCGACGTCGGTGACAACTTTTGTCGTCGTCGGTACAAACTTTTTCGACGTCGGTAAATACTTTTGTCGACGTCGGTACCTACTTTTTTCGTCGTCGGTGCCTACTTTTTCGACGTCGGTAACTACTTTTTCGACGTCGGTAACTACTTTTGTCGACGTCGGTGACAACTTTTGTCGTGTTCGGTAAGTACTTTTGTCGACGTCGGTAGCTGCTTTTGTCGACGTCGGTAGCTACTTTTTCGACGTCCTTATCTACTTTTGTCGACGTCGGTAAGTACTTTTGTCGACGTTGGTTACTACTTTTGCCGACGTCGGTTACTACTTTTTTCGACGTCGGTACCTACTTCTGTCGACGTCGGTAACGACTTTTGTCGACGTCGTTAGCGACCGTTGTCGCCGTCGAAACTACTTTTGTCGATGTCGGTACCTACTTTTTCGACGTCGGTAACTACTTTTGTCGACGTCGGTACCTACTTTTTTCGACGTCGGTGCCTACTTTTTCGACGTCGGTAACTACTTTTGTCGACGTCGGTGACAACTTTTGTCGTCGTCGGTAGGTACTTTTGTCGACGTCGGTTGCAGCTTTTGTCGACGTCGATACCTACTTTTTTCGACGTCTTTATCTACTTTTGACGACGTCGGTAAGTACTTTTGTCGACGTTGGTTACTACTTTTGCCGGCGTCGGTTACTACTTTTTTCGACGTCGGTACTTACTTCTGTCGACGTCGGTAACGACTTTTGTCGACGTCGTTAGCGACCGTTGTCGACGTCGAAACTACTTTTCTCGACGTCGGTACCTACTTTTTCGACGTCGGTAACTACTTTTGTCGACGTCGGTATCAACTTTTGTCGACGTGGGTAAGTACGTTTATCGACGTCGGTAAGTACTTTTGTCGACGTCGGTAAGTACTTTGTCGACGTCGGTAGCTACTTTTGTCGACGTCGTTATCTATTTTTGTCGACGTTGGTAAGTACTTTTGTCGACGTTGGTTTCTACTTTTGCCGGCGTCGGTTACTACTTTTTTCGACGTCGATACTTCTGTCGACGTCGGTAACGACTTTTGTCGACGTCGTTAGCGACCGTTGTCGACGACGAAACTACATTTCTCGACGTCGGTAAGTACTTTTGTCGACGTCGGTAGCTACTTTTGTCGACGTCGTTATCTATTTTTGTCGACGTTGGTAATTATTTTTGTCGTCGTCGGTAGCTACTTTTGTCGACGTAGGTAGCTACTTTTTTCGACGTCGGTATCGACTTTTGTCGACGTCGGTACATACTTCTGTCGACTTCGCTAGCTACTTTTTTCGACGTCGGTAACTACTCGTGTCGACGTCGGTAACTACTTTTGTCGACGTCGGTACCTACTTTTTCGACGTCGGTGCCTACTTTTTCGACGTCGGTAACTACTTTTGTCGACGACGGTGACAACTTTTGTCGTCGTCGGTAAGTACTTTTGTCGACGTCGGTAACTACTCTTGTCGACGTCGGAAACTACTTTTGTCGACGTCGGTACCTACTTTTTCGACGTCGGTGCCTACTTTTTCGACGTCGGTAAGTACTTTTGACGACATCGGTAGCTACTTTTGTCGACGTCGGTATCTACTTTTGTCGACGTCTCTAAGTACTTTTGTCGATTTCGGTAGATACTTTTGTCGACGTCGGTAAGTACTTCTGTCGACGTCGGCAGCTACTTTTGTCGACATCGGTAGCTACTTTTGTCGACGTCGGTAGCGACCATTGTCGACGTCGGTACCTACTTTTGTCGACGTCGGTACCTACTTCTGTCGACGTCGGTAGCTACTTTTTTCGACGTCGGTATCTTCTTTTGTCGACATCGATAAGTACTTTTGTCGACGTAGGTTACTACTATTGTCGACGTTGGTTACTACTTTTGTCGACGTCGGTAACTACTTTTGGTGACGTCGGTAACGACTTTTGTCGACGTCGGTAAAGACTTTTGTCGACGTCGAAACTACTATTGTCGACGTCGGTACCTACTTCTGTCGATGTCGGTAGCTACTTTTGTCGACGTCGGTAACTACTTTTGTCGACGTCGGTAGCTACTTTTGTCGACGTCGGTATCTACTTTTGTCGACGTCGGTAGCTATTTTTGTCGACGTCGGTATCTACTTTTGTCGACATCGGTAACGACTTTAGTCGACGTCGGTAGCGACCTTTGTCGACGTCGAAACTACTTTTGTCGACGTCGGTAACGACTTTTTTCTACGTCGGTAGCGACCTTTGTCGACGTCGAAAGTACTTTTGTCGATGTCGGTAAATATTTTTGTCGACGTCGGTACCTACTTTTGTCGACTTCGGAACCGACTTTTGTCGACGTCGGTAGCGACCTTTGTCGACGTCGAAACTACTTTTATCGACGTCGGTACCTACTTTTTCGGCGTCGGTAACTACTTTTGTCGACGTCGGTTTCTACTTTTGCCGACGTCGGTACCTACTTTTGTCGACGTCGGTAACTCCTTCTGTCGACGTCGGTAACGACTTTTGTCGACGTCGGTACCTACTGTTGTCGACGTCGGTAAATACTTTTGTCGACGTCGGTAACGACTTGTGTCGACGCCGGTAGCGTCCTTTGTCGACGTCGGTACCTACTTTGGTCGACGTCGGCTACGTCTTTTCTCGACGTCGGTAACTACATTCGAAGACGTCGGTAACGACTTTTATCGCCGTCGGAAACGACCTTTGTGGACGTCGGTAACGACTTTTGTGGACGTCGTTAACTCATTTTGTCGAAGTCGAAACTACTTTTGTCGACGTCGGTACCTACTTCTGTCGACGTGGGAAGCTACTTTTGTCGACGTTGGTAACGACTTTTGTCGACGTCGGTATCTACTTTTGTCGACGTCGGTATCCACTTTTGTCGACGTCGGTAAGTACTTTAATCGACGTCGGTATCTATATTTATCGACGTCGGTATCTAATTTTGTCGACGTCGGGAAGTACTTTTGTCGACGAGGGTAATTACTTTAATTGTCGTCGGTATCTACATTTGTCGACGTCGGTAACAGCATTTGATGACGTCGGAAAAGACCTTAGTCCTCGTCGAAAACAACTTTTGTGGACGTCGGTAACGACTTTTGTCGACGTCGGTAACTACCTTTGTCGACGTCGGTAGCGACTTTTATCGACGTCGGTAACTACTTTTGTCTACGTCGAAACTTTTTTTGTCGACGTCTGTACATACTTCTGTCGACGTCGGTACCTACTTTTGTCGACGTCGGTAACGACTTTTGCCGAATCGGTATGTACTTTTGTCGACGTCGGTAAGTACTTTTGTCGACGTCGGCAAGTACTTTTGTCGACGTCGGTACCTACTTTTGTCGATGTCCGTAACTACCTTTGTCGACGTCGGTAACGACTTATGTCGACGTCGGTAGCGACCTTCGTCGACGTCGAAACAACATTTTTCGACGTCGGTTCCTAGTTTGTCGACGTCGGTAACTACTTTTGTCGACGTCGGTAACAACTTTTGTCGACGTCGGTATCTATTTTTGTCGACGTCGGTATCTACTTTTTCCACGTCGAAACTACTTTTGTCGACGTCGGTACCTACTTCTGTCGACGTCGAAACTACATTTGTCGACGTCGGTACCTACTTCGGTCGACGACGGTAGATACTTTCGTCGACGTCGGTAAGTACTTTTGACAATGTCGGTAGCTACTTTTGTCGACGTCGGTACCAACCTTTGTCGATGTCCGTAACTACCTATGTCGACGTCGGTAGCTACGTTTGTCGACGTCGGTAACGACTTTTGTCAACGTCGTTAACTACTTTTGTCAACGTCGGTAGCTACTTTTGTCGACGTCGGTAGCAACTTCTTTCGACGTCTTTATCTACTTTTGTCGACGTCGGTAAGTACTTTTGTCGTCGTTAGTTACTACTTTTGTCGACATCGGTTACTACTTTTGTCGACGTCGGTAAGTACTTTTGTCGACGTCGGTTACTACTTTTGTCGACGTCAGTTACTACTTTTGTCGACGTCAGTACCTACTTTTGCCGACGTCGGTAACTACTTTTGTCGACGTCGGTAACTACTTATGTCAACTTCGGTACTACTTTTGTCGACGTCGGTAACTACTTTTATCGATGTCGAAACTACTTTTGCCGACGTCGGTACCTACTTCTGTCGACGTCGGTAGCTACTTTCGTCGACGTCGGTAAGTACTTTTGACGCCGTCGGTAGCTACTTTTGTCGACGTCGGTATCTACTTTTGTCGATGACGGTAGCTACTTTTGTCGACGTCGGTAAGTACTTTTGTCGACGTCGGTAGCTACTTTTGTCGACGTCGGTAGCTACTTTTTTCGACGTCGGTATCTACTTTTGTCGACGCCGGAACCTACTTCTGTCGACGTCGGTACATACTTTTTTCGACGTCGGTGCCTACTTTTTCGACGTCGGTAGATACTTTTGTCGACTTCGGTACCTACTTTTGTCTACGTCGGTAACTACTTCTGTCGACATCGCTAACGACTTTTGTCCACGTCGGTGACAACTTTTGTCGTCGTCGGTAAGTACTTTTGTCGACGTCGTTATCTATTTTTGTCGACGTTGGTTACTACTTTTGCCGGCGTCGGTTACTACTTTTTTCGACGTCGGTACTTCTGTCGACGTCGGTAACGACTTTTGTCGACGTCGTTAGCGACCGTTGTCGACGTCGAAACTACTTTTCTCGACGTCGGTACCTACTTTTTCGACGTCGGTAACTACTTTTGTCGACGTCGGTAACAACTTTTGTCGACGTGGGTAAGTACGTTTATCGACGTCGGTAAGTACTTTTGTCGACGTCGGTAAGTACTTTTGTCGACGTCGGTAGCTACTTTTGTCGACGTCGTTATCTATTTTTGTCGACGTTGGTAAGTATTTTTGTCGTCGTCGGTAGCTACTTTTGTCGACGTAGGTAGCTACTTTTTTCGACGTCGGTATCGACTTTTGTCGACGTCGGTACATACTTCTGTCGACTTCGCTAGCTACTTTTTTCGACTTCGGTAACTACTCGTGTCGACGTCGGTAACTACTTTTGTCGACGTCGGTACCTAATTTTTCGACGTCGGTGGCTACTTTTTCGACGTCGGTAACTACTTTTGTCGACGTCGGTGACAACTTTTGTCGTCGTCAGTAAGTACTTTTGTCGACGTCGGTAACTACTCTTGTCGACGTCGGAAACTACTTTCGTCGACGTCGGTACCCACATTTTCGACGTCGGTGCCTACTTTTTCGACGTCGGTAAGTACTTCTGTCGACGTCGGTGACAACTTTTGTCGTCGTCGGTACAAACTTTTTCGACGTCGGTAAATACTTTTGTCGACGCCGGTACCTACTTTTTTCGACTTCGGTGCCTACTTTTTCGACGTCGGTAACTACTTTTTCGACGTCGGTAACTACTTTTGTCGACGTCGGTGACAACTTTTGTCGTGTTCGATAAGTACTTTTGTCGACGTCGGTAGCTGCTTTTGTCGACGTCGGTAGCTACTTTTTCGACGTCCTTATCTACTTTTGTCGACGTCGGTAAGTACTTTTGTCGACGTTGGTTACTACTTTTGCCGACGTCGGTTACTACTTTTTTCGACGTCGGTAATAACTTCTGTCGACGTGGGTAACGACTTTTGTCGACGTCGTTAGCGACCGTTGTCGCCGTCGAAACTACTTTTGTCGATGTCGGTACCTACTTTTTCGACGTCGGTAACTACTTTTGTCGACGTCGGTACCTACTTTTTTCGACGTCGGTGCCTACTTTTTCGACGTCGATAACTACTTTTGTCGACGTCGGTGACAACTTTTGTCGTCGTCGGTAGGTACTTTTGTCGACGTCGGTAGCAGCTTTTGTCGACGTCGATACCTACTTTTTTCGACGTCTTTATCTACTTTTGACGACGTCGGTAAGTACTTTTGTCGACGTTGGTTACTACTTTTGCCGGCGTCGGTTAGTACTTTTTTCGACGTCGGTACTTACTTCTGTCGACGTCGGTAACGACTTTTGTCGACGTCGATAGCGACCGTTGTCGACGTCGAAACTACTTTTCTCGACGTCGGTACCTAGTTTTTCGACGTCGGTAACTACTTTTGTCGACGTCGTTATCTATTTTTGTCGACGTTGGTAAGTACTTTTGTCGACGTTGGTTACTACTTTTGCCGGCGTCGGTTACTACTTTTTTCGACGTCGATACTTCTGTCGACGTCGGTAACGACTTTTGTCGACGTCGTTAGCGACCGTTGTCGACGACGAAACTACTTTTCTCGACGTCGGTAAGTACTTTTGTCGACGTCGGTAGCTACTTTTGTCGACGTCGTTATCTATTTTTGTCGACGTTGGTAATTATTTTTGTCGTCGTCGGTAGCTACTTTTGTCGACGTAGGTAGCTACTTTTTTCGACGTCGGTATCGACTTTTGTCGACGTCGGTACATACTTCTGTCGACTTCGCTAGCTACTTTTTTCGACGTCGGTAACTACTCGTGTCGACGTCGGTAACTACTTTTGTCGACGTCGGTACCTACTTTTTCGACGTCGGTGCCTACTTTTTCGACGTCGGTAAGTACTTTTGATGACATCGGTAGCTACTTTTGTCGACGTCGGTATCTACTTTTGTCGACGTCGGTAAGTACTTTTGTCGATTTCGGTAGATACTTTTGTCGACGTCGGTAAGTACTTCTGTCGACGTCGGCAGCTACTTTTGTCGACATCGGTAGCTACTTTTGTCGACGTCGGTAGCGACCATTGTCGACGTCGGTACCTACTTTTGTCGACGTCGGTACCTACTTCTGTCGACGTCGGTAGCTACTTTTTTCGACGTCGGTATCTTCTTTTGTCGACATCGATAAGTACTTTTGTCGACGTAGGTTACTACTATTGTCGACGTTGGTTACTACTTTTGTCGACGTCGGTAACTACTTTTGGTGACGTCGGTAACGACTTTTGTCGACGTCGGTAAAGACCTTTGTCGACGTCGAAACTCTTATTGTCGACGTCGGTACCTACTTCTGTCGACGTCGGTAGCTACTTTTGTCGACGTCGGTAACTACTTTTGTCGACGTCGGTAGCTACTTTTGTCGACGTCGGTATCTACTTTTTTCGACGTCGGTAGGTATTTTTGTCGACGTCGGTATCTACTTTTGTCGACATCGGTAACGACTTTAGTCGACGTCGTTAGCGACCTTTGTCGACGTCGAAACTACTTTTGTCGACGTCGGTAACGACTTTTTCTACGTCGGTAGCGACCTTTGTCGACGTCGAAAGTACTTTTGTCGATGTCGGTAAATATTTTTGTCGACGTCGGTACCTACTTTTGTCTACTTCGGAACCGACTTTTGTCGACGTCGGTAGCGACCTTTGTCGACGTCGAAACTACTTTTATCGACGTCGGTACCTACTTTTTCGGCGTCGGTAACTACTTTTGTCGACGTCGGTTTCTACTTTTGCCGACGTCGGTACCTACTTTTGTCGACGTCGGTAACTCCTTCTGTCGACGTCGGTAACGACTTTTGTCGACGTCGGTACCTACTGTTGTCGACGTCGGTAAATACTTTTGTCGACGTCGGTAACGACTTGTGTCGACGCCGGTAGCGTCCTTTGTCGACGTCGGTACCTACTTTGGTCGACGTCGGCTACGTCTTTTCTCGACGTCGGTAACTACATTCGAAGACGTCGGTAACGACTTTTATCGCCGTCGGAAACGACCTTTGTGGACGTCGGTAACGACTTTTGTGGACGTCGTTAACTCATTTTGTCGAAGTCGAAACTACTTTTGTCGACGTCGGTACCTACTTCTGTCGACGTGGGAAGCTACTTTTGTCGACGTTGGTAACGACTTTTGTCGACGTCGGTATCTACTTTTGTCGACGTCGGTATCCACTTTTGTCGACGTCGGTAAGTACTTTAATCGACGTCGGTATCTATATTTATCGACGTCGGTATCTAATTTTGTCGACGTCGGGAAGTACTTTTGTCGACGAGGGTAATTACTTTAATTGTCGTCGGTATCTACATTTGTCGACGTCGGTAACAGCATTTGATGACGTCGGAAAAGACCTTAGTCCTCGTCGAAAACAACTTTTGTGGACGTCGGTAACGACTTTTGTCGACGTCGGTAACTACCTTTGTCGACGTCGGTAGCGACTTTTATCGACGTCGGTTACTACTTTTGTCTACGTCGAAACTTTTTTTGTCGACGTCTGTACATACTTCTGTCGACGTCGGTACCTACTTTTGTCGACGTCGGTAACGACTTTTGCCGAATCGGTATGTACTTTTGTCGACGTCGGTAAGTACTTTTGTCGACGTCGGCAAGTACTTTTGTCGACGTCGGTACCTACTTTTGTCGATGTCCGTAACTACCTTTGTCGACGTCGGTAACGACTTATGTCGACGTCGGTAGCGACCTTCGTCGACGTCGAAACAACATTTTTCGACGTCGGTTCCTAGTTTGTCGACGTCGGTAACTACTTTTGTCGACGTCGGTAACAACTTTTGTCGACGTCGGTATCTATTTTTGTCGACGTCGGTATCTACTTTTTCCACGTCGAAACTACTTTTGTCGACGTCGGTACCTACTTCTGTCGACGTCGAAACTACATTTGTCGACGTCGGTACCTACTTCGGTCGACGACGGTAGATACTTTCGTCGACGTCGGTAAGTACTTTTGACAATGTCGGTAGCTACTTTTGTCGACGTCGGTACCAACCTTTGTCGATGTCCGTAACTACCTATGTCGACGTCGGTAGCTACGTTTGTCGACGTCGGTAACGACTTTTGTCAACGTCGTTAACTACTTTTGTCAACGTCGGTAGCTACTTTTGTCGACGTCGGTAGCAACTTCTTTCGACGTCTTTATCTACTTTTGTCGACGTCGGTAAGTACTTTTGTCGTCGTTAGTTACTACTTTTGTCGACATCGGTTACTACTTTTGTCGACGTCGGTCTGTACTTTTGTCGACGTCGGTTACTACTTTTGTCGACGTCAGTTACTACTTTTGTCGACGTCAGTACCTACTTTTGCCGACGTCGGTAACTACTTTTGTCGACGTCGGTAACTACTTATGTCAACTTCGGTACTACTTTTGTCGACGTCGGTAACTACTTTTATCGATGTCGAAACTACTTTTGCCGACGTCGGTACCTACTTCTGTCGACGTCGGTAGCTACTTTCGTCGACGTCGGTAAGTACTTTTGACGCCGTCGGTAGCTACTTTTGTCGACGTCGGTATCTACTTTTGTCGATGACGGTAGCTACTTTTGTCGACGTCGGTAAGTACTTTTGTCGACGTCGGTAGCTACTTTTGTCGACGTCGGTAGCTACTTTTTTCGACGTCGGTATCTACTTTTGTCGACGCCGGAACCTACTTCTGTCGACGTCGGTACATACTTTTTTCGACGTCGGTGCCTACTTTTTCGACGTCGGTAGATACTTTTGTCGACTTCGGTACCTACTTTTGTCTACGTCGGTAACTACTTCTGTCGACATCGCTAACGACTTTTGTCCACGTCGGTGACAACTTTTGTCGTCGTCGGTAAGTACTTTTGTCGACGTCGTTATCTATTTTTGTCGACGTTGGTTACTACTTTTGCCGGCGTCGGTTACTACTTTTTTCGACGTCGGTACTTCTGTCGACGTCGGTAACGACTTTTGTCGACGTCGTTAGCGACCGTTGTCGACGTCGAACTACTTTTCTCGACGTCGGTACGTACTTTTTCGACGTCGGTAACTACTTTTGTCGACGTCGGTAACAACTTTTGTCGACGTGGGTAAGTACGTTTATCGACGTCGGTAAGTACTTTTGTCGACGTCGGTAAGTACTTTTGTCGACGTCGGTAGCTACTTTTGTCGACGTCGTTATCTATTTTTGTCGACGTTGGTAAGTATTTTTGTCGTCGTCGGTAGCTACTTTTGTCGACGTAGGTAGCTACTTTTTTCGACGTCGGTATCGACTTTTGTCGACGTCGGTACATACTTCTGTCGACTTCGCTAGCTACTTTTTTCGACTTCGGTAACTACTCGTGTCGACGTCGGTAACTACTTTTGTCGACGTCGGTACCTAATTTTTCGACGTCGGTGGCTACTTTTTCGACGTCGGTAACTACTTTTGTCGACGTCGGTGACAACTTTTGTCGTCGTCAGTAAGTACTTTTGTCGACGTCGGAAACTACTTTCGTCGACGTCGGTACCTACTTTTTCGACGTCGGTGCCTACTTTTTCGACGTCGGTAAGTACTTCTGTCGACGTCGGTGACAACTTTTGTCGTCGTCGGTACAAACTTTTTCGACGTCGGTAAATACTTTTGTTGACGCCGGTACCTACTTTTTTCGACTTCGGTGCCTACTTTTTCGACGTCGGTAACTACTTTTTCGACGTCGGTAACTACTTTTGTCGACGTCGGTGACAACTTTTGTCGTGTTCGATAAGTACTTTTGTCGACGTCGGTAGCTGCTTTTGTCGACGTCGGTAGCTACTTTTTCGACGTCCTTATCTACTTTTGTCGACGTCGGTAAGTACTTTTGTCGACGTTGGTTACTACTTTTGCCGACGTCGGTTACTACTTTTTTCGACGTCGGTAATAACTTCTGTCGACGTGGGTAACGACTTTTGTCGACGTCGTTAGCGACCGTTGTCGCCGTCGAAACTACTTTTGTCGATGTCGGTACCTACTTTTTCGACGTCGGTAACTACTTTTGTCGACGTCGGTACCTACTTTTTTCGACGTCGGTGCCTACTTTTTCGACGTCGATAACTACTTTTGTCGACGTCGGTGACAACTTTTGTCGTCGTCGGTAGGTACTTTTGTCGACGTCGGTAGCAGCTTTTGTCGACGTCGATACCTACTTTTTTCGACGTCTTTATCTACTTTTGACGACGTCGGTAAGTACTTTTGTCGACGTTGGTTACTACTTTTGCCGGCGTCGGTTAGTACTTTTTTCGACGTCGGTACTTACTTCTGTCGACGTCGGTAACGACTTTTGTCGACGTCGATAGCGACCGTTGTCGACGTCGAAACTACTTTTCTCGACGTCGGTACCTAGTTTTTCGACGTCGGTAACTACTTTTGTCGACGTCGTTATCTATTTTTGTCGACGTTGGTAAGTACTTTTGTCGACGTTGGTTACTACTTTTGCCGGCGTCGGTTACTACTTTTTTCGACGTCGATACTTCTGTCGACGTCGGTAACGACTTTTGTCGACGTCGTTAGCGACCGTTGTCGACGACGAAACTACTTTTCTCGACGTCGGTAAGTACTTTTGTCGACGTCGGTAGCTACTTTTGTCGACGTCGTTATCTATTTTTGTCGACGTTGGTAATTATTTTTGTCGTCGTCGGTAGCTACTTTTGTCGACGTAGGTAGCTACTTTTTTCGACGTCGGTATCGACTTTTGTCGACGTCGGTACATACTTCTGTCGACTTCGCTAGCTACTTTTTTCGACGTCGGTAACTACTCGTGTCGACGTCGGTAACTACTTTTGTCGACGTCGGTACCTACTTTTTCGACGTCGGTGCCTACTTTTTCGACGTCGGTAAGTACTTTTGATGACATCGGTAGCTACTTTTGTCGACGTCGGTATCTACTTTTGTCGACGTCGGTAAGTACTTTTGTCGATTTCGGTAGATACTTTTGTCGACGTCGGTAAGTACTTCTGTCGACGTCGGCAGCTACTTTTGTCGACATCGGTAGCTACTTTTGTCGACGTCGGTAGCGACCATTGTCGACGTCGTTACCTACTTTTGTCGACGTCGGTACCTACTTCTGTCGACGTCGGTAGCTACTTTTTTCGACGTCGGTATCTTCTTTTGTCGACATCGATAAGTACTTTTGTCGACGTAGGTTACTACTATTGTCGACGTTGGTTACTACTTTTGTCGACGTCGGTAACTACTTTTGGTGACGTCGGTAACGACTTTTGTCGACGTCGGTAAAGACCTTTGTCGACGTCGAAACTCTTATTGTCGACGTCGGTACCTACTTCTGTCGACGTCGGTAGCTACTTTTGTCGACGTCGGTAACTACTTTTGTCGACGTCGGTAGCTACTTTTGTCGACGTCGGTATCTACTTTTTTCGACGTCGGTAGCTATTTTTGTCGACGTCGGTATCTACTTTTGTCGACATCGGTAACGACTTTAGTCGACGTCGGTAGCGACCTTTGTCGACGTCGAAACTACTTTTGTCGACGTCGGTAACGACTTTTTCTACGTCGGTAGCGACCTTTGTCGACGTCGAAAGTACTTTTGTCGATGTCGGTAAATATTTTTGTCGACGTCGGTACCTACTTTTGTCTACTTCGGAACCGACTTTTGTCGACGTCGGTAGCGACCTTTGTCGACGTCGAAACTACTTTTATCGACGTCGGTACCTACTTTTTCGGCGTCGGTAACTACTTTTGTCGACGTCGGTTTCTACTTTTGCCGACGTCGGTACCTACTTTTGTCGACGTCGGTAACTCCTTCTGTCGACGTCGGTAACAACTTTTGTCGACGTCGGTACCTACTGTTGTCGACGTCGGTAAATACTTTTGTCGACGTCGGTAACGACTTGTGTCGACGCCGGTAGCGTCCTTTGTCGACGTCGGTACCTACTTTGGTCGACGTCGGCTACGTCTTTTCTCGACGTCGGTAACTACATTCGAAGACGTCGGTAACGACTTTTATCGCCGTCGGAAACGACCTTTGTGGACGTCGGTAACGACTTTTGTGGACGTCGTTAACTCATTTTGTCGAAGTCGAAACTACTTTTGTCGACGTCGGTACCTACTTCTGTCGACGTGGGAAGCTACTTTTGTCGACGTTGGTAACGACTTTTGTCGACGTCGGTATCTACTTTTGTCGACGTCGGTATCCACTTTTGTCGACGTCGGTAAGTACTTTAATCGACGTCGGTATCTATATTTATCGACGTCGGTATCTAATTTTGTCGACGTCGGGAAGTACTTTTGTCGACGAGGGTAATTACTTTAATTGTCGTCGGTATCTACATTTGTCGACGTCGGTAACAGCATTTGATGACGTCGGAAAAGACCTTAGTCCTCGTCGAAAACAACTTTTGTGGACGTCGGTAACGACTTTTGTCGACGTCGGTAACTACCTTTGTCGACGTCGGTAGCGACTTTTATCGACGTCGGTTACTACTTTTGTCTACGTCGAAACTTTTTTTGTCGACGTCTGTACATACTTCTGTCGACGTCGGTACCTACTTTTGTCGACGTCGGTAACGACTTTTGCCGAATCGGTATGTACTTTTGTCGACGTCGGTAAGTACTTTTGTCGACGTCGGCAAGTACTTTTGTCGACGTCGGTACCTACTTTTGTCGATGTCCGTAACTACCTTTGTCGACGTCGGTAACGACTTATGTCGACGTCGGTAGCGACCTTCGTCGACGTCGAAACAACATTTTTCGACGTCGGTTCCTAGTTTGTCGACGTCGGTAACTACTTTTGTCGACGTCGGTAACAACTTTTGTAGACGTCGGTATCTATTTTTGTCGACGTCGGTATCTACTTTTTCCACGTCGAAACTACTTTTGTCGACGTCGGTACCTACTTCTGTCGACGTCGAAACTACATTTGTCGACGTCGGTACCTACTTCGGTCGACGACGGTAGATACTTTCGTCGACGTCGGTAAGTACTTTTGACAATGTCGGTAGCTACTTTTGTCGACGTCGGTACCAACCTTTGTCGATGTCCGTAACTACCTATGTCGACGTCGGTAGCTACGTTTGTCGACGTCGGTAACGACTTTTGTCAACGTCGTTAACTACTTTTGTCAACGTCGGTAGCTACTTTTGTCGACGTCGGTAGCAACTTCTTTCGACGTCTTTATCTACTTTTGTCGACGTCGGTAAGTACTTTTGTCGTCGTTAGTTACTACTTTTGTCGACATCGGTTACTACTTTTGTCGACGTCGGTAAGTACTTTTGTCGACGTCGGTTACTACTTTTGTCGACGTCAGTTACTACTTTTGTCGACGTCAGTACCTACTTTTGCCGACGTCGGTAACTACTTTTGTCGACGTCGGTAACTACTTATGTCAACTTCGGTACTACTTTTGTCGACGTCGGTAACTACTTTTATCGATGTCGAAACTACTTTTGCCGACGTCGGTACCTACTTCTGTCGACGTCGGTAGCTACTTTCGTCGACGTCGGTAAGTACTTTTGACGCCGTCGGTAGCTACTTTTGTCGACGTCGGTATCTACTTTTGTCGATGACGGTAGCTACTTTTGTCGACGTCGGTAAGTACTTTTGTCGACGTCGGTAGCTACTTTTGTCGACGTCGGTAGCTACTTTTTTCGACGTCGGTATCTACTTTTGTCGACGCCGGAACCTACTTCTGTCGACGTCGGTACATACTTTTTTCGACGTCGGTGCCTACTTTTTCGACGTCGGTAGATACTTTTGTCGACTTCGGTACCTACTTTTGTCTACGTCGGTAACTACTTCTGTCGACATCGCTAACGACTTTTGTCCACGTCGGTGACAACTTTTGTCGTCGTCGGTAAGTACTTTTGTCGACGTCGTTGTCTATTTTTGTCGACGTTGGTTACTACTTTTGCCGGCGTCGGTTACTACTTTTTTCGACGTCGGTACTTCTGTCGACGTCGGTAACGACTTTTGTCGACGTCGTTAGCGACCGTTGTCGACGTCGAACTACTTTTCTCGACGTCGGTACCTACTTTTTCGACGTCGGTAACTACTTTTGTCGACGTCGGTAACAACTTTTGTCGACGTGGGTAAGTACGTTTATCGACGTCGGTAAGTACTTTTGTCGACGTCGGTAGCTACTTTTGTCGACGTCGTTATCTATTTTTGTCGACGTTGGTAAGTATTTTTGTCGTCGTCGGTAGCTACTTTTGTCGACGTAGGTAGCTACTTTTTTCGACGTCGGTATCGACTTTTGTCGACGTCGGTACATACTTCTGTCGACTTCGCTAGCTACTTTTTTCGACTTCGGTAACTACTCGTGTCGACGTCGGTAACTACTTTTGTCGACGTCGGTACCTAATTTTTCGACGTCGGTGGCTACTTTTTCGACGTCGGTAACTACTTTTGTCGACGTCGGTGACAACTTTTGTCGTCGTCAGTAAGTACTTTTGTCGACGTCGGTAACTACTCTTGTCGACGTCGGAAACTACTTTCGTCGACGTCGGTACCTACTTTTTCGACGTCGGTGCCTACTTTTTCGACGTCGGTAAGTACTTCTGTCGACGTCGGTGACAACTTTTGTCGTCGTCGGTACAAACTTTTTCGACGTCGGTAAATACTTTTGTTGACGCCGGTACCTACTTTTTTCGACTTCGGTGCCTACTTTTTCGACGTCGGTAACTACTTTTTCGACGTCGGTAACTACTTTTGTCGACGTCGGTGACAACTTTTGTCGTGTTCGATAAGTACTTTTGTCGACGTCGGTAGCTGCTTTTGTCGACGTCGGTAGCTACTTTTTCGACGTCCTTATCTACTTTTGTCGACGTCGGTAAGTACTTTTGTCGACGTTGGTTACTACTTTTGCCGACGTCGGTTACTACTTTTTTCGACGTCGGTAATAACTTCTGTCGACGTGGGTAACGACTTTTGTCGACGTCGTTAGCGACCGTTGTCGCCGTCGAAACTACTTTTGTCGATGTCGGTACCTACTTTTTCGACGTCGGTAACTACTTTTGTCGACGTCGGTACCTACTTTTTTCGACGTCGGTGCCTACTTTTTCGACGTCGATAACTACTTTTGTCGACGTCGGTGACAACTTTTGTCGTCGTCGGTAGGTACTTTTGTCGACGTCGGTAGCAGCTTTTGTCGACGTCGATACCTACTTTTTTCGACGTCTTTATCTACTTTTGACGACGTCGGTAAGTACTTTTGTCGACGTTGGTTACTACTTTTGCCGGCGTCGGTTAGTACTTTTTTCGACGTCGGTACTTACTTCTGTCGACGTCGGTAACGACTTTTGTCGACGTCGATAGCGACCGTTGTCGACGTCGAAACTACTTTTCTCGACGTCGGTACCTAGTTTTTCGACGTCGGTAACTACTTTTGTCGACGTCGTTATCTATTTTTGTCGACGTTGGTAAGTACTTTTGTCGACGTTGGTTACTACTTTTGCCGGCGTCGGTTACTACTTTTTTCGACGTCGATACTTCTGTCGACGTCGGTAACGACTTTTGTCGACGTCGTTAGCGACCGTTGTCGACGACGAAACTACTTTTCTCGACGTCGGTAAGTACTTTTGTCGACGTCGGTAGCTACTTTTGTCGACGTCGTTATCTATTTTTGTCGACGTTGGTAATTATTTTTGTCGTCGTCGGTAGCTACTTTTGTCGACGTAGGTAGCTACTTTTTTCGACGTCGGTATCGACTTTTGTCGACGTCGGTACATACTTCTGTCGACTTCGCTAGCTACTTTTTTCGACGTCGGTAACTACTCGTGTCGACGTCGGTAACTACTTTTGTCGACGTCGGTACCTACTTTTTCGACGTCGGTGCCTACTTTTTCGACGTCGGTAAGTACTTTTGATGACATCGGTAGCTACTTTTGTCGACGTCGGTATCTACTTTTGTCGACGTCGGTAAGTACTTTTGTCGATTTCGGTAGATACTTTTGTCGACGTCGGTAAGTACTTCTGTCGACGTCGGCAGCTACTTTTGTCGACATCGGTAGCTACTTTTGTCGACGTCGGTAGCGACCATTGTCGACGTCGTTACCTACTTTTGTCGACGTCGGTACCTACTTCTGTCGACGTCGGTAGCTACTTTTTTCGACGTCGGTACCTTCTTTTGTCGACATCGATAAGTACTTTTGTCGACGTAGGTTACTACTATTGTCGACGTTGGTTACTACTTTTGTCGACGTCGGTAACTACTTTTGGTGACGTCGGTAACGACTTTTGTCGACGTCGGTAAAGACCTTTGTCGACGTCGAAACTCTTATTGTCGACGTCGGTACCTACTTCTGTCGACGTCGGTAGCTACTTTTGTCGACGTCGGTAACTACTTTTGTCGACGTCGGTAGCTACTTTTGTCGACGTCGGTATCTACTTTTTTCGACGTCGGTAGCTATTTTTGTCGACGTCGGTATCTACTTTTGTCGACATCGGTAACGACTTTAGTCGACGTCGGTAGCGACCTTTGTCGACGTCGAAACTACTTTTGTCGACGTCGGTAACGACTTTTTCTACGTCGGTAGCGACCTTTGTCGACGTCGAAAGTACTTTTGTCGATGTCGGTAAATATTTTTGTCGACGTCGGTACCTACTTTTGTCTACTTCGGAACCGACTTTTGTCGACGTCGGTAGCGACCTTTGTCGACGTCGAAACTACTTTTATCGACGTCGGTACCTACTTTTTCGGCGTCGGTAACTACTTTTGTCGACGTCGGTTTCTACTTTTGCCGACGTCGGTACCTACTTTTGTCGACGTCGGTAACTCCTTCTGTCGACGTCGGTAACGACTTTTGTCGACGTCGGTACCTACTGTTGTCGACGTCGGTAAATACTTTTGTCGACGTCGGTAACGACTTGTGTCGACGCCGGTAGCGTCCTTTGTCGACGTCGGTACCTACTTTGGTCGACGTCGGCTACGTCTTTTCTCGACGTCGGTAACTACATTCGAAGACGTCGGTAACGACTTTTATCGCCGTCGGAAACGACCTTTGTGGACGTCGGTAACGACTTTTGTGGACGTCGTTAACTCATTTTGTCGAAGTCGAAACTACTTTTGTCGACGTCGGTACCTACTTCTGTCGACGTGGGAAGCTACTTTTGTCGACGTTGGTAACGACTTTTGTCGACGTCGGTATCTACTTTTGTCGACGTCGGTATCCACTTTTGTCGACGTCGGTAAGTACTTTAATCGACGTCGGTATCTATATTTGTCGACGTCGGTATCTAATTTTGTCGACGTCGGGAAGTACTTTTGTCGACGAGGGTAATTACTTTAATTGTCGTCGGTATCTACATTTGTCGACGTCGGTAACTGCATTTGATGACGTCGGAAAAGACCTTAGTCCTCGTCGAAAACAACTTTTGTGGACGTCGGTAACGACTTTTGTCGACGTCGGTAACTACCTTTGTCGACGTCGGTAGCGACTTTTGTCGACGTCGGTAACTACTTTTGTCTACGTCGAAACTTTTTTTGTCGACGTCTGTACATACTTCTGTCGACGTCGGTACCTACTTTTGTCGACGTCGGTAACGACTTTTGCCGAATCGGTATGTACTTTTGTCGACGTCGGTAAGTACTTTTGTCGACGTCGGCAAGTACTTTTGTCGACGTCGGTAACTACTTTTGTCGATGTCCGTAACTACCTTTGTCGACGTCGGTAACGACTTATGTCGACGTCGGTAGCGACCTTCGTCGACGTCGAAACAACATTTTTCGACGTCGGTTCCTAGTTTGTCGACGTCGGTAACTACTTTTGTCGACGTCGGTAAAAACTTTTGTCGACGTCGGTATCTATTTTTGTCGACGTCGGTATCTACTTTTTTCCACGTCGAAACTACTTTTGTCGACGTCGGTACCTACTTCTGTCGACGTCGAAACTACATTTGTCGACGTCAGTACCTACTTCGGTCGACGACGGTAGATACTTTCGTCGACGTCGGTAAGTACTTTTGACAATGTCGGTAGCTACTTTTGTCGACGTCGGTACCAACCTTTGTCGATGTCCGTAACTACCTATGTCGACGTCGGTAGCTACGTTTGTCGACGTCGGTAACGACTTTTGTCAACGTCGTTAACTACTTTTGTCAACGTCGGTAGCTACTTTTGTCGACGTCGGTAGCAACTTCTTTCGACGTCTTTATCTACTTTTGCCGACGTCGGTAAGTACTTTTGTCGTCGTTAGTTACTACTTTTGTCGACATCGGTTACTACTTTTGTCGACGTCGGTAAGTACTTTTGTCGACGTCGGTTACTACTTTTGTCGACGTCAGTTACTACTTTTGTCGACGTCAGTACCTACTTTTGCCGACGTCGGTAACTACTTTTGTCGACGTCGGTAACTACTTATGTCAACTTCGGTACTACTTTTGTCGACGTCGGTAACTACTTTTATCGATGTCGAAACTACTTTTGCCGACGTCGGTACCTACTTCTGTCGACGTCGGTAGCTACTTTCGTCGACGTCGGTAAGTACTTTTGACGCCGTCGGTAGCTACTTTTGTCGACGTCGGTATCTACTTTTGTCGATGACGGTAGCTACTTTTGTCGACGTCGGTAAGTACTTTTGTCGACGTCGGTAGCTACTTTTGTCGACGTCGGTAGCTACTTTTTTCGACGTCGGTATCTACTTTTGTCGACGCCGGAACCTACTTCTGTCGACGTCGGTACCTACTTTTTTCGACGTCGGTGCCTACTTTTTCGACGTCGGTAGATACTTTTGTCGACTTCGGTACCTACTTTTGTCTACGTCGGTAACTACTTCTGTCGACATCGCTAACGACTTTTGTCCACGTCGGTGACAACTTTTGTCGTCGTCGGTAAGTACTTTTGTCGACGTCGTTATCTATTTTTGTCGACGTTGGTTACTACTTTTGCCGGCGTCGGTTACTACTTTTTTCGACGTCGGTACTTCTGTCGACGTCGGTAACGACTTTTGTCGACGTCGTTAGCGACCGTTGTCGACGTCGAAACTACTTTTCTCGACGTCGGTACCTACTTCTTCGACGTCGGTAACTACTTTTGTCGACGTCGGTAACAACTTTTGTCGACGTGGGTAAGTACGTTTATCGACGTCGGTAAGTACTTTTGTCGACGTCGGTAGCTACTTTTGTCGACGTCGTTATCTATTTTTGTCGACGTTGGTAAGTATTTTTGTCGTCGTCGGTAGCTACTTTTGTCGACGTAGGTAGCTACTTTTTTCGACGTCGGTATCGACTTTTGTCGACGTCGGTACATACTTCTGTCGACTTCGCTAGCTACTTTTTTCGACGTCGGTAACTACTCGTGTCGACGTCGGTAACTACTTTTGTCGACGTCGGTACCTAATTTTTCGACGTCGGTGGCTACTTTTTCGACGTCGGTAACTACATTTGTCGACGTCGGTGACAACTTTTGTCGTCGTCAGTAAGTACTTTTGTCGACGTCGGTAACTACTCTTGTCGACGTCGGAAACTACTTTCGTCGACGTCGGTACCTACTTTTTCGACGTCGGTGCCTACTTTTTCGACGTCGGTAAGTACTTCTGTCGACGTCGGTGACAACTTTTGTCGTCGTCGGTACAAACTTTTTCGACGTCGGTAAATACTTTTGTCGACGCCGGTACCTACTTTTTTCGACTTCGGTGCCTACTTTTTCGACGTCGGTAACTACTTTTTCGACGTCGGTAACTACTTTTGTCGACGTCGGTGACAACTTTTGTCGTGTTCGATAAGTACTTTTGTCGACGTCGGTAGCTGCTTTTGTCGACGTCGGTAGCTACTTTTTCGACGTCCTTATCTACTTTTGTCGACGTCGGTAAGTACTTTTGTCGACGTTGGTTACTACTTTTGCCGACGTCGGTTACTACTTTTTTCGACGTCGGTAATAACTTCTGTCGACGTGGGTAACGACTTTTGTCGACGTCGTTAGCGACCGTTGTCGCCGTCGAAACTACTTTTGTCGATGTCGGTACCTACTTTTTAGACGTCGGTAACTACTTTTGTCGACGTCGGTACCTACTTTTTTCGACGTCGGTGCCTACTTTTTCGACGTCGGTAACTGCTTTTGTCGACGTCGGAGACAACTTTTGTCGTCGTCGGTAGGTACTTTTGTCGACCTCGGTAGCAGCTTTTGTCGACGTCGATACCTACTTTTTTCGACGTCTTTATCTACTTTTGACGACGTCGGTAAGTACTTTTGTCGACGTTGGTTACTACTTTTGCCGGCGTCGGTTACTACTTTTTTCGACGTCGGTACTTACTTCTGTCGACGTCGGTAACGACTTTTGTCGACGTCGATAGCGACCGTTGTCGACGTCGAAACTACTTTTCTCGACGTCGGTACCTAGTTTTTCGACGTCGGTAACTACTTTTGTCGACGTCGGTATCAACTTTTGTCGACGTGGGTAAGTACGTTTATCGACGTCGGTAAGTACTTTTGTCGACGTCGGTAAGTACTTTTGTCGACGTCGGTAGCTACTTTTGTCGACGTCGTTATCTATTTTTGTCGACGTTGGTAAGTACTTTTGTCGACGTTGGTTACTACTTTTGCCGGCGTCGGTAAGTACTTTTGTCGACGTCGGTAAGTACTTTTGTCGACGTCGGTAGCTACTTTTGTCGACGTCGTTATTTATTTTTGTCGACGTTGGTAAGTATTTTTGTAGTCGTCGGTAGCTACTTTTGTCGACGTAGGTAGCTACTTTTTTCGACGTCGGTATCGACTTTTGTCGACGTCGGTACATACTTCTGTCGACTTCGCTAGCTACTTTTTTCGACGTCGGTAACTACTCGTGTCGACGTCGGTAACTACTTTTGTCGACGTCGGTACCTAATTTTTCGACGTCGGTGGCTACTTTTTCGACGTCGGTAACTACTTTTGTCGACGTCGGTGACAACTTTTGTCGTCGTCAGTAAGTACTTTTGTCGACGTCGGAAACTACTCTTGTCGACGTCGGAAACTACTTTCGTCGACGTCGGTACCTACTTTTTCGACGTCGGTGCCTACTTTTTCGACGTCGGTAAGTACTTCTGTCGACGTCGGTGACAACTTTTGTCGTCGTCGGTACAAACTTTTTCGACGTCGGTAAATACTTTTGTCGACGCCGGTACCTATTTTTTTCGACTTCGGTGCCTACTTTTTCGACGTCGGTAACTACTTTTTCGACGTCGGTAAGTACTTTTGTCGACGTCGGTGACAACTTTTGTCGTGTTCGATAAGTACTTTTGTCGACGTCGGTAGCTGCTTTTGTCGACGTCGGTAGCTACTTTTTCGACGTCCTTATCTACTTTTGTCGATGTCGGTACCTACTTTTTCGACGTCGGTAACTACTTTTGTCGACGTCGGTACCTACTTTTTTCGACGTCGGTGCCTACTTTTTCGACGTCGGTAACTACTTTTGTCGACGTCGGTGACAACTTTTGTCGTCGTCGGTAGGTACTTTTGTCGACCTCGGTAGCAGCTTTTGTCGACGTCGATACCTACTTTTTTCGACGTCTTTATCTACTTTTGACGACGTCGGTAAGTACTTTTGTCGACGTTGGTTACTACTTTTGCCGGCGTCGGTTACTACTTTTTTCGACGTCGGTACTTACTTCTGTCGACGTCGGTAACGACTTTTGTCGACGTCGATAGCGACCGTTGTCGACGTCGAAACTACTTTTCTCGACGTCGGTACCTAGTTTTTCGACGTCGGTAACTACTTTTGTCGACGTCGGTATCAACTTTTGTCGACGTGGGTAAGTACGTTTATCGACGTCGGTAGGTACTTTTGTCGACGTCGGTAAGTACTTTTGTCGACGTCGGTAGCTACTTTTGTCGACGTCGTTATCTATTTTTGTCGACGTTGGTAAGTACTTTTGTCGACGTTGGTTACTACTTTTGCCGGCGTCGGTTACTACTTTTTTCGACGTCGGTACTTCTGTCGACGTCGGTAACGACTTTTGTCGACGTCGTTAGCGACCGTTGTCGACGTCGAAACTACTTTTCTCGACGTCGGTACCTATTTTTTCGACGTCGGTAACTATTTTTGTCGACGTCGGTAACAACTTTTGTCGACGTGGGTAGGTACGTTTATCGACGTCGGTAAGTACTTTTGTCGACGTCGGTAGCTACTTTTGTCGACGTCGTCATCTAATTTTGTCGACGTTGGTAATTATTTTTGTCGTCGTCGGTAGCTACTTTTGTCGACGTAGGTAGCTATTTTTTTCGACGTCGGTATCGACTTTTGTCGACGTCGGTACATACTTCTGTCGACTTCGCTAGCTACTTTTTTCGACTCGGTAAATACTCGTGTCGACGTCGGTAACTACTTTTGTCGACGTCGGTACCTACTTTTTCGACGTCGGTGCCTACTTTTTCGACGTCGGTAACTACTTTTGTCGACGTCGGAAACAACTTTTGTCGTCGTCGGTAAGTACTTTTGTCGACGTCGGTAATTACTCTTGTCGACGTCGGAAACTACTTTTGTCGACGTCGGTACCTACTTTTTCGACGTCGGTGCCTACTTTTTCGACGTCGGTAAGTACTTCTGTCGACGTCGGTGACAACTTTTGTCGTCGTCGGTACAAACTTTTTCGACGTCGGTAACTACTTTTGTCGACGTCGGTACCTACTTATTTCGACGTCGGTGCCTACTTTTTCGACGTCGTTAACTACTTTTTCGACGTCGGTAACTACTTTTGTCGACGTCGGTGACAACTTTTGTCGTGTTCGGTAAGTACTTTTGTCGACGTCGGTAGCTGCTTTTGTCGACGTCGGTAGATACTTTTTTCGACGTCCTTATCTACTTTTGTCGACGTCGGTAAGTACTTTTGTCGACGTTGGTTACTACTTTTGCCGACGTCGGTTACTACTTTTTTCGACGTCGGTACCTACTTCTGTCGACGTCGGTAACGACTTTTGTCGACGTCGTTAGCGACCGTTGTCGACGTCGAAACTACTTTTGTCGACGTCGTTATCTATTTTTGTCGACGTTGGTAATTATTTTTGTCGTCGTCGGTAGCTACTTTTGTCGACGTAGGTAGCTACTTTTTTCGACGTCGGTATCGACTTTTGTCGACGTCGGTACATACTTCTGTCGACTTCGCTAGCTACTTTTTTCGACTCGGTAAATACTCGTGTCGACGTCGGTAACTACTTTTGTCGACGTCGGTACCTACTTTTTCGACGTCGGTGCCTACTTTTTCGACGTCGTTAACTACTTTTGTCGACGTCGGTGCCTACTTTTTCGACGTCGGTAACTACTTTTTCGACGTCGGTAACTACTTTTGTCGACGTCGGTGACAACTTTTGTCGTGTTCGGTAAGTACGTTTGTCGACGTCGGTAACGACTTTTGTCGACGTCGGTAGCGACCTTTGTCGACGTTCAAACTGTTTTTTCGTCGTCGGTAGCTACTTTTGTCGACGTCGGTAAGTACTTTTGTCGACGTCGGTAGCTACTTTTGTCGACGTCGGTAGCTACTTTTTTCGACGTCGGTATCTACTTTTTTCGACGTCGGAACCTACTTCTGTCGACGTCGGTACCTACTTTTTTCGACGTCGGTGCCTACTTTTTCGACGTCGGTATCTACTTTTGTCGACGTCGGTGACAACTTTTGTCGTCGTCGGTAAGAACTTTTGTCGACGTGGGTTAGTCTGTTTGTCGACGTCGGTAAGTACTTTTGTCGACGTCGGTAAGTACTTTTGGCGACGTCGGTATCTATTTTTGTCGACGTCGGTAATTATTTTTGTCGACGTCGGTAGCTACCTTTGTCGACGTCGGTAGCTACTTTTTTCGACGTCGGTATCTACTTTTGTCGACGTCGGTACCTACTTCTGTCGACTTCGCTAGCTACTTTCTTCGACGTCGGTAACTACTCTCGTCGACGTCGGTAACTACTTTTGTCGACGTCGGTACCTACTTTTTCGACGTCGGTGCCTACTTTTTCGACGTCGGTAACTACTTTTGTCGACGTCGGTGACAACTTTTTTCGTCGTCGTTAAGTACTTTATCGACGTCGGTATCTACTTATGTCGACGTCTTTAGCTACTTTTGTCGACGTCGATATCTATTTTTGTCGACGTCGGTATCTACTTTTTTTCACGTCGAAACTACTTTTGTCGACGTCGGTACCTACTTCTGTCGACGTCGGTAAATACTTTTGTCGACGTCGAAACTACATTTGTCGACGTCGGTACCTACTTCGGTCGACGTCGGTAGATACTTTCGTCGACGTCGGTAAGTACTTTTGACAATGTCGGTAGCTACTTTTGTCGCCGTCGGTACCAACTTTTGTCGATGTCCGTAACTACCTATGTCGACGTCGGTAGGTACGTTTGTCGACGTCGGTAACGACTTTTGTCAACGTCGTTAACTACTTTTGTCAACGTCGGTAGCTACTTTTGTCGACGTCGGTAGCAACTTCTTTCGACGTCTTTATCTACTTTTGTCGACGTCGGTAAGTACTTTTGTCGTCGTTAGTTACTACTTTTGTCGACATCGGTTACTACTTTTGTCGACGTCGGTAAGTACTTTTGTCGACGTCGGTTACTACTTTTGTCGACGTCAGTTACTACTTTTGTCGACGTCAGTACCTACTTTTGCCGACGTCGGTAACTACTTTTTTCGACGTCGGTATCTACTTTTGTCGACGTCGGAACCTACTTCTGTCGACGTCGGTACCTACTTTTTTCGACGCCGGTGCCTACTTTTTCGACGTCGGTAGATACTTTTTTCGACGTCGGTATCTACTTTTGTCGACGTCGGAACCTACTTCTGTCGACGTCGGTACCTACTTTTTTCGACGTCGGTGCCTACTTTTTCGACGTCGGTGCCTACTTTTTCGACGTCGGTAACTACTTTTGTCGACGTCGGTGACAACTTTTGTCGTCGTCGGTAGGTACTTTTGTCGACGTCGGTAGCTGCTTTTGTCGACGTCGATACCTACTTTTTTCGACGTCTTTATCTACTTTTGACGACGTCGGTAGGTACTTTTGTCGACGTTGGTTACTACTTTTGCCGGCGTCGGTTAATACTTTTTTCGACGTCGGTACTTACTTCTGTCGACGTCGGTAACGAGTTTTGTCGACGTCGTTAGCGTCCGTTGTCGACGTCGAAACTACTTTTCTCGACGTCGGTAACTACTTTTGTCGACGTCGGTAACAACTTTTGTCGACGTGGGTAAGTACGTTTATCGACGTCGGTAAGTACTTTTGTCGACGTCGGTAAGTACTTTTGTCGACGTCGGTAGCTACTTTTGTCGACGTCGTTATCTATTTTTGTCGACGTTGGTAAGTATTTTTGTCGTCGTCGGTAGCTACTTTTGTCGACGTATATAGCTACTTTTTTCGACGTCGGTATCGACTTTTGTCGACGTCGGTACATACTTCTGTCGACTTCGCTAGCTACTTTTTTCGACGTCGGTAACTACTCGTGTCGACGTCGGTAACTACTTTTGTCGACGTCGGTACCTAATTTTTCGACGTCGGTGGCTACTTTTTCGACGTCGGTAACTACTTTTGTCGACGTCGGTGACAACTTTTGTCGTCGTCAGTAAGTACTTTTGTCGACGTCGGTAACTACTCTTGTCGACGTCGGAAACTACTTTTGTCGAGGTCGGTACCTACTTTTTCGACGTCGGTGCCTACTTTTTCGACGTCGGTAGGTACTTCTGTCGACGTCGGTGACAACTTTTGTCGTCGTCGGTACAAACTTTTCGACGTCGGTAAATACTTTTGTCGACGTCGGTACCTACTTTTTTCGACGTCGGTGCCTACTTTTTCGACGTCGGTAACTACTTTTTCGACGTCGGTAACTACTTTTGTCGACGTCGGTGACAACTTTTGTCGTGTTCGGTAAGTACTTTTGTCGACGTCGGTAGATGCTTTTGTCGACGTCGGTAGCTACTTTTTGGACGTCCTTATCTACTTTTGTCGACGTCGGTAAGTACTTTTGTCGACGTTGGTTACTACTTTTGCCGACGTCGGTTACTACTTTTTTCGACGTCGGTACCTACTTCTGTCGACGTCGGTAACGACTTTTGTCGACGTCGTTAGCGACCGTGGTCGCCGTCGAAACTACTTTTGTAGATGTCGGTACCTACTTTTTCGACGTCGGTAACTACTTTTGTCGACGTCGGTACCTACTTTTTTCGACGTCGGTGCCTACTTTTTCGACGTCGGTAACTACTTTTGTCGACGTCGGTGACAACTTTTGTCGTCGTCGGAAGGTACTTTTGTCGACGTCGGTAGCAGCTTTTGTCGACGTCGATACCTACTTTTTTCGACGTCTTTATCTACTTTTGACGACGTCGGTAAGTACTTTTGTCGACGTTGGTTACTACTTTTGCCGGCGTCGGTTACTACTTTTTTCGACGTCGGTACTTACTTCTGTCGACGTCGGTAACGACTTTTGTCGACGTCGTTAGCGACCGTTGTCGACGTCGAAACTACTTTTCTCGACGTCGATACCTACTTTTTCGACGTCGGTAACTACTTTTGTCGACGTCGGTATCAACTTTTGTCGACGTGGGTAAGTACGTTTATCGACGTCGGTAAGTACTTTTGTCGACGTCGGTAAGTACTTTTGTCGACGTCGGTAGCTACTTTTGTCGACGTCGTTATCTATTTTTGTCGACGTTGGTAAGTACTTTTGTCGACGTTGGTTACTACTTTTGCCGGCGTCGGTTACTACTTTTTTCGATGTCGATACTTCTGTCGACGTCGGTAACGACTTTTGTCGACGTCGTTAGCGACCGTTGTCGACGACGAAACTACTTTTCTCGACGTCGGTAAGTACTTTTGTCGACGTCGGTAGCTACTTTTGTCGACGTCGTTATCTATTTTTGTCGACGTTGGTAATTTTTTTTGTCGTCGTCGGTAGCTACTTTTGTCGACGTAGGTAGCTACTTTTTTCGACGTCGGTATCGACTTTTGTCGACGTCGGTACATACTTCTGTCGATTTCGCTAGCTACTTTTTTCGACGTCGGTAACTACTCGTGTCGACGTCGGTAACTACTTTTGTCGACGTCGGTACCTACTTTTTCGACGTCGGTGCCTACTTTTTCGACGTCGGTAACTACTTTTGTCGACGTCGGTGACAACTTTTGTCGTCGTCGGTAAGTACTTTTGTCGACGTCGGTAACTACTCTTGTCGACGTCGGAAACTACTTTTGTCGACGTCGGTACCTACTTTTTCGACGTCGGTGCCTACTTTTTCGACGTCGGTAAGTACTTCTGGCGACGTCGGTGACAACTTTTGTCGTCGTCGGTACAAACTTTTTCGACGTCGGTAACTACTTTTGTCGACGTCGGTACCTTCTTTTTTCGACGTCGGTGCCTACTTTTTCGACGTCGGTAGCTACTTTTTCGACGTCGGTAACTACTTTTGTCGACGTCGGTGACAACTTTTGTCGTGTTCGGTAAGTACTTTTGTCGACGTCGGTAGCTGCTTTTGTCGACGTCGGTAGCTACTTTTTTCGACGTCCTTATCTACTTTTGTCGACGTCGGTAAGTACTTTTGTCGACGTTGGTTACTACTTTTGCCGACGTCGGTTACTACTTTTTTCGACGTCGGTACCTACTTCTGTCGACGTCGGTAACGACTTTTGTCGACGTCGTTAGCGACCGTTGTCGACGTCGAAACTACTTTTGTCGAGGTCGGTACCTACTTTTTCGACGTCGGTAACTACTTTTGTCGACGTCGGTAACAACTTTTGTCGACGTGGGTAAGTACGTTTGTCGACGTCGGTAACGACTTTTGTCGACGTCGGTAGCGACCTTTGTCGACGTTCAAACTGCTTTTTTCGTCGTCGGTAGCTACTTTTGTCGACGTCGGTAAGAACTTTTGTCGACGTCGGTAGCTACTTTTGTCGACGTCGGTAGCTACTTTTTTCGACGTCGGTATCTACTTTTGTCGACGTCGGAACCTACTTCTGTCGACGTCGGTACCTACTTTTTTCGACGTCGGTGCCTACTTTTTCGACGTCGGTAACTACTTTTGTCGACGTCGGTGACAACTTTTGTCGTCGTCGGTAAGAACTTTTGTCGACGTGGGTAAGTCTGTTTGTCGACGTCGGTAAGTACTTTTGTCGACGTCGGTAAGTACTTTTGGCGACGTCGGTATCTATTTTTGTCGACGTCGGTAATTATTTTTGTCGACGTCGGTAGCTACTTTTGTCGACGTCGGTAGCTACTTTTTTCGACGTCGGTATCTACTTTTGTCGACGTCGGTACCTACTTCTGTCGACTTCGCTAGCTACTTTTTTCGACGTCGGAAACTACTCTCGTCGACGTCGGTAACTACTTTTGTCGACGTCGGTACCTACTTTTTCGACGACGGTGCCTACTTTTTCGACGTCGGTAACTACTTTTGTCGACGTCGGTGACAACATTTTTCGTCGTCGTTAAGTACTTTTGTCGTCGTCGGTATCTACTTATGTCGACGTCTTTAGCTACTTTTGTCGACGTAGTATCTATTTTTGCCGAAGTCGGTAAGTATTTTTGTCGTCGTCGGTAGCTACTTTTGTCAACGTCGGTAACTACTTTTTTCGACGTCGGTATCTACTTTTGTCTACGTCGGTAGCTACTTTTGTCGACGTCGGTAGCTACTTTTTTGACGCGGGTATCTACTTTTGTCGACGTCGGAACCTACTTCTGTCGACGTCGGTACCTACTTTTTTCGACGTCGGTGCCTACTTTTACGACGTCGGTAGATACTTCTGTCGACGTCGGTACCTACTTTTGTCGACGTTGGTTATTACTTTTGCCGACGTCGGTTACTACTTTTTTCGACGTAGGTACCTACTTCTGTCGATGTCGGTAACGACTTTTGTGGACGTCGTTAGCGACCGTTGTCGTCGTCGAAACTACTTTTGTCGACGTCGGTACCTACTTTTTCGACGTCGGTAACTACTTTTGTCGACGTCGGTGACAACTATTGTCGTCGTCGGTAAGTACTTTTTTCGACGTCGGTAAGTACTTTTATCGACGTCGGTAGCTGCTTTTGTCGACGTCGGTAGCTACTTTTTTCGACGTCTCTATCTACTTTGGTCGACGTCGGTAAGTACTTTTGTCGACGTTGGTTACTACTTATGCCGACGTCGGTTACTACTTTTTTCGACGTCGGTACCTACTTCTGTCGACGTCGGTAACGACTATTGTCGACGTCGTTAGCGACCGTTGTCGACGTCGGTACCTTCTTTTGTCGACGTCGGTCACTACATTTGTCGACGTCGGTAACTACTTTTGTCGACGTCGGTGCCTACTTTTTCGACGTCGGTGCCTACTTTTTCGTCGTCGGTAACTACTTTTGTCGACGTCGGTGACAACTTTTGTCGTCGTCGGTAAGTACTTTTGTCGACGTCGGTAACTACTCTTGTCGACGTCGGTAACTACTTTTGTCGACGTCGGTACCTATTTTTTCAACGTCGGTGCCTACTTTTTCGACGTCGGTAACTACTTTTGTCGACGTCGGCAACTACTTTTGACGCGTCGGTAACTACTTTTGTCGACGTCGGTATCAACTTTTGTCGACGTCGGTACCTACTTCTGTCGACGTCGGTAACTCCTTTTGGCGATGTCGGTATCTAATTTATGTTGACGTCGGTATCTACTTTTGTCGACGTCGGTAACTACTTTTGCCGACGTCGGTACCTACTTTTTCGACGTCGGTACCTTCTTCTGTCGACGTCGGTATCTACTTTTGTCGACGTCGGCAACTACTTTTGACGCGTCGGTAACTACTTTTGTCGACGTCGGTAACTACTTTTGTCGACGTCGGTACCAATTTTTTCAACGTCGATGCCTACTTTTTCGACGTCGGTAACTACTTTTGTCGACGTCGGTGACAACTTTTGTCGTCGTCGGTAAGTACTTTTGTCGACGTCGGTAGCTACTTTTGTCGACGTCGGTATCTACTTTTGTCGACGTCGGTAAGTACTTTTATCGACGTCGGTAGCTGCTTTTGTCGACGTCGGTAGCTACTTTTTTCGACGTCTCTATCTACTTTGGTCGACGTCGGTAAGTACTTTTGTCGACGTTAGTTACTACTTATGCCGACGTCGGTTACTACTTTTTTCGACGTCGGTACCTACTTCTGTCGACGTCAGTAACGACTATTGTCGACGTCGTTAGCGACCGTTGTCGACGTCGAAACTACTTTTGTCGACGTCGGTACCTACTTTTTCGACGTCGGTAACTACTTTTGTCGACGTCGGTGCCTACTTTTTCGACGTCGGTGCCTACTTTTTCGTCGTCGGTAACTACTTTTGTCGACGTCGGTGACAACTTTTGTCGTCGTCGGTAAGTACTTTTGTCGACGTCGGTAACTACTCTTGTCGACGTCGGTAACTACTTTTGTCGACGTCGGTACCTATTTTTTCAACGTCGGTGCCTACTTTTTCGACGTCGGTAACTACTTTTGTCGACGTCGGCAACTACTTTTGACGCGTCGGTAACTACTTTTGTCGACGTCGGTATCAACTTTTGTCGACGTCGGTACCTACTTCTGTCGACGTCGGTAACTCCTTTTGGCGATGTCGGTATCTAATTTATGTTGACGTCGGTATCTACTTTTGTCGACGTCGGTAACTACTTTTGCCTTCGTCGGTACCTACTTTTTCGACGTCGGTACCTTCTTCTGTCGACGTCGGTATCTACTTTTGTCGACGTCGGCAACTACTTTTGACGCGTCGGTAACTACTTTTGTCGACGTCGGTAACTACTTTTGTCGACGTCGGTACCAATTTTTTCAACGTCGATGCCTACTTTTTCGACGTCGGTAACTACTTTTGTCGACGTCGGTGACAACTTTTGTCGTCGTCGGTAAGTACTTTTGTCGACGTCGGTAGCTACTTTTGTCGACGTCGGTATCTACTTTTGTCGACGTCTGTAAATACTTTTGTCGACGTCGGTGCCTACTTTTGTCGACGTCGGCAACGTCTTTTGTCGACGTCGGTTACTACTTTTGTCGACGACGGTACCTTCTTTTGTCGACGTCGGTCACTACATTTGTCGACGTCGGTAACGACTTTTGTCGGTGTCGGTAGCGACATTTGTCGACGTCGAAACTACTTTCATCGACGTCGGTACCTACTTTTTCGACGTCGGTAACTACTTCTGTCGACGTCGGTAGCTACTTTCGTCGACGTCGGTAAGTACTTTTGACGACGTCGGCAGCTACTTTTGTCGACGTCGGTAGCTACTTTTGTCGACGTCGGTAACTACTTCTGTCAACGACGGTACTACTTTTTTCGACGTCGGTAACTACTTTTGCCGACGTCGCAGCTACTTTTGCCGACGTCGGTACCTACTTCTGTCGACGTCGGTAGCTACTTTTGTCGACGTCGGCACCTACTTTTGTCGACGTCGGTAAGTACTTTTGTCGACGTCGGTAGCTACTTTCGTCGACGTCGGTAAGTACTTTTGTCGACGTCGGTAGCTACTTTTGTCGACGTCGGTAAGTACTTTTGACGACGTCGGTAAGTACTTTTGTCGGCGTCGGTAGCTACTTTTGTCGACGTCGGTATCTACTTTTGTCGATGTCGGTACCTACTTCTGTCGACGTCGGGAACTACTTTTGTCGACGTCGGTAACGACTTTTGTCGACGACGGTAGCGACCTTTGTCGAAGTCGAAACTACTTTTGTCGATGTCGGTAAATACTTTTTCGACGTCGGTAAATACTTTTGTCGACGTCGGTAACAACTTATGGCGACGTCGGTATCTACTGTTGTGGACGGCGGTATCTACTTTTGTCGACGTTGGTTACTACTTTTGCCGGCGTCGGTTACTACTTTTTTCGACGTCGGTACTTCGGTCGACGTCGGTAACGACTTTTGTCGACGTCGTTAGCGACCGTTGTCGACGTCGAAAGTACTTTTCTCGACGTCGGTACCTACTTTTTCGACGTCGGTAACTACTTTTGTCGACGTCGGTAACAACTTTTGTCGACGTGGGTAAGTACGTTTATCGACGTCGGTAAGTACTTTTGTCGACGTCGGTAACTACTTTTGTCGACGTCGGTCGCTACTTTTTTCGACGTCGGCATCCACTTTTGTCGACGTCGGTAAGTACTTTTGTCGACGTCGGTTACTACTTCTGTCGACGTCGGTTACTACTAATGTCGACGTCGGTACCTACTTTTTCCGACATCGGTATCTACTTTTGTCGACGTCGGTAACTACTTATGTCAACGACGGTACTACTTTTGTTCACGTCGGTAACTACTTTTGTCGACGTCGAAGCTACTTTTGTCGACGTCGGTACCTACTTCTGTCGACTTCGCTAGCTACTTTTTTCGACGTCGGTATCTACTATTGTCGACGTCGGCAAGTACATTTGTCGACGTCGGTAAGTACTTTTGTCGACGTCGGTAGCTACTTTTGTCGACGTCGGTAGCTACTTTTTTCGACGTCTTTATCCACTTTTGTCGACGTCGGTAAGTACTTTTGTCGACGTAGGTTACTGTTTTGTAGACGTCGGTTAGTACTTTTGTCGACGTCGGTTTCTACATTTGTCGACGTCGGTTACTACTTTTGTCGACGTCGGTTACTACTTTTGTAGACGTCGGTTACTACTTTTGTCGACGTCGGTAACTACTTTTGTCGACGTCGAAACTACTTTTGTCGACGTCGGTACTTACTTCTGTCGACGTCGGGTGCTAATTCCGTCGACGTCGATAAGTACTTTTGACGACGTCGGTATCTACTTTTGTCGACGTCGGTAAGTACTTTTGTCGATGTCGGTAGCTACTGTTGTCGACGTCGGTACGTACTTCTGTGGACGTCGGTAGCTACTTTTGTCGACGTCGGTAAGTACTTTTGTCGGCGTCGGTAAGTCCTTTTGTCGACGTCGGTAGCTACTTTTGTCGACGTCGGTATCTACTTTTGTCGACGTCGGTAGCTACTTTTGTCGACGTCGGTATCTACTTTTGTCGACATCGGTAAGTACTTTTGTCGACGTCCGTAGATACCTTTGTCGACGTCGGTAGAGATTTTTGTCGACTTCGCTAACTACTTTTGTCGACGTCGGCAATGACTTTTGTCGACGTCGAAACTACTTTTGTCGACGTCGGTACTTACTTCTGTCGACGTCGGTAGCTAATTCCGTCGACGTCGATAAGTACTTTTGACGACGTCGGTACCTACTTTTGTCGACGTCGGTATCTACTTTTCTCGACCTCGGTATCTACTTTTGTCGACGTCGGTATCTACTTTTGTCGACGTCGGGAAGTACTTTTGTCGACGTCGGTAGTTACTTTTGTCAACGTCGGTACCTACTTTTGTCGACGTAGGTCTCTACTTATTTCGACGTCGGTAGATACTTTTCTCGACGTCGGTACCTACTTTTGTCGACGTCGGTAACGACTTTTGTCGACGTCGGTAACTACTTCTGTCGACGTCAATAACGACTTTTGTCGACGTCGGTAGCGACCTTTGTCGACGTTCAAACTACTTCTTTCGACGTCGGTAATTACTTTAGTCGACGTCGGTAACTACTTTTGTCGACGTCGGTAACGACTTTTGTCGACGTCGGTAGCGACCTTTGTCGACGTCGAAACTACTTTTGTCGACGTCGGCACCTACTTTTTCGACGTCGGTAACTATTTTTGTCGACGTCAAAACTACTTTTGTCGACGTCGGTTACTACTTTTGTCGATGTCGGTACCTACATTTGTCGACGTCGGCTACGTCTTTTGTCGACGTCGGTAACTACATTTGATGACGTCGGTAATGACTTTTATCGACGTAGGAAACGGCCTTTGTCGACGTCGGTAACGACCTTTGTCGACAACGGTAACACATTTTGTCGACGTCGATACTACTTTTGTCGACGTCGGTACCTATTTCTGTCGACGTCGGTAGCTACTTTTGTCGACGTCGGTAACGACTTTTGTCGACGTCGGTACCTACTTTTGTCGACGTCGGTAACTACTTCTCTCGACGTCAGTAACGACCTTTGTCGACGTCGGTAGCGACCTTTGTCGACGTTCAAACTACTTTTTTCGACGTCGGTAATTACTTTAGTCGACGTCGGTAACTACTTTTGTCGACGTCGGTATCTACTTTTGTCCACGTCGGTAAGTACTTTTGTCGACGTCGGTTACTACTTTTGTCGACGTCGGTTACTACTAATGTCGACGTCGGTAACTACTTATGTCAACGACGGTACTACTTTTGTCGACGTCGGTAACTACTTTTGTCGACGTCGAAGCTTCTTTTGTCGACGTCGGTACTTACTTCTGTCGCCGTCGGTAGCTACTTTTGTCGACGTCGTTTCCTACTTTTGTCGACGTCGGGAAGTACTTTTGTCGACGTCGGTAGCTACTTTTTTCGACGTCGGTAACTACTTTTGTCGACGTCGAAGCTTCTTTTGTCGACGTCGGTACTTACTTCTGTCGCCGTCGGTAGCTACTTTTGTCGACGTCGGTTCCTACTTTTGTCGACGTCGGTAAGTACTCTTGTCGACGTCGGTATCTACTTTTGTCGACGTCGGTAAGTACTTTTGTCGACGTCGGTAAGTACTTTTGTTGACGTCGGTACCTACTTTTGTCGACGTCGGGAAGTACTTTTGTAGAAGTCGGTACCTACTTTCGTCGACGTCGGTAAGTACTTTTGTCGACGTCGGTAGCTACTTTTGTCGACGTCGGTAAGTACTTTTGTCGACGTCGGTAAGTACTTTTGTCGACGTCGGTAGCTACTTTTGTCGGCGTCGATAGATATTTTTGTCGACGTCGCTAGCTACTTTTTTCGACGTCGGTATCTACTTTTGTCGACGTCGGTAAGTACTTTTGTAGACGTCGGTATCTACTTTTGTCGACGTCGGTAAGTACTTTTGTCGATGTCGGTAGCTACTGTTGTCGACGTCGGTACGTACTTCTGTGGACGTCGGTAGCTACTTTTGTCGACGTCGGTAAGTACTTTTGTCGGCGTCGGTAAGTCCTTTTGTCGACGTCGGTAGCTACTTTTGTCGACGTCGGTATCTACTTTTGTCGACGTCGGTAGCTACTTTTGCCGACGTCGGTATCTACTTTTGTCGACATCGGTAAGTACTTTTGTCGACGTCCGTAGATACCTTTGTCGACGTCGGTAGAGATTTTTGTCGACTTCGCTAACTACTTTTGTCGACGTCGGCAATGACTTTTGTCGACGTCGAAACTACTTTTGTCGACGTCGGTACTTACTTCTGTCGACGTCGGTAGCTAATTCCGTCGACGTCGATAAGTACTTTTGACGACGTCGGTACCTACTTTTTCGACGTCGGTAACTACTTTTGTCGACGTCGGTATCTACTTTTCTCGACCTCGGTATCTACTTTTGTCGACGTCGGTATCTACTTTTGTCGACGTCGGGAAGTACTTTTGTCGACGTCGGTAGTTACTTTTGTCAACGTCGGTACCTACTTTTGTCGACGTAGGTCTCTACTTATTTCGACGTCGGTAGATACTTTTCTCGACGTCGGTACCTACTTTTGTCGACGTCGGTAACGACTTTTGTCGACGTCGGTAACTACTTCTGTCGACGTCAATAACGACTTTTGTCGACGTCGGTAGCGACCTTTGTCGACGTTCAAACTACTTCTTTCGACGTCGGTAATTACTTTAGTCGACGTCGGTAACTACTTTTGTCGACGTCGGTAACGACTTTTGTCGACGTCGGTAGCGACCTTTGTCGACGTCGAAACTACTTTTGTCGACGTCGGCACCTACTTTTTCGACGTCAGTATCTATTTTTGTCGACGTCAAAACTACTTTTGTCGACGTCGGTTACTACTTTTGTCGATGTCGGTACCTACATTTGTCGACGTCGGCTACGTCTTTTGTCGACGTCGGTAACTACATTTGATGACGTCGGTAATGACTTTTATCGACGTAGGAAACGGCCTTTGTCGACGTCGGTAACGACCTTTGTCGACAACGGTAACACATTTTGTCGACGTCGATACTACTTTTGTCGACGTCGGTACCTATTTCTGTCGACGTCGGTAGCTACTTTTGTCGACGTCGGTAACGACTTTTGTCGACGTCGGTACCTACTTTTGTCGACGTCGGTAACTACTTCTCTCGACGTCAGTAACGACTTTTGTCGACGTCGGTAGCGACCTTTGTCGACGTTCAAACTACTTTTTTCGACGTCGGTAATTACTTTAGTCGACGTCGGTAACTACTTTTGTCGACGTCGGTATCTACTTTTGTCCACGTCGGTAAGTACTTTTGTCGACGTCGGTTACTACTTTTGTCGACGTCGGTTACTACTAATGTCGACGTCGGTAACTACTTATGTCAACGACGGTACTACTTTTGTCGACGTCGGTAACTACTTTTGTCGACGTCGAAGCTTCTTTTGTCGACGTCGGTACTTACTTCTGTCGCCGTCGGTAGCTACTTTTGTCGACGTCGGTTCCTACTTTTGTCGACGTCGGGAAGTACTTTTGTCGACGTCGGTAGCTACTTTTTTCGACGTCGGTAACTACTTTTGTCGACGATGAAGCTTCTTTTGTCGACGTCGGTACTTACTTCTGTCGCCGTCGGTAGCTACTTTTGTCGACGTCGGTTCCTACTTTTGTCGACGTCGGTAAGTACTCTTGTCGACGTCGGTATCTACTTTTGTCGACGTCGGTAAGTACTTTTGTCGACGTCGGTAAGTACTTTTGTTGACGTCGGTACCTACTTTTGTCGACGTCGGGAAGTACTTTTGTAGAAGTCGGTACCTACTTTCGTCGACGTCGGTAAGTACTTTTGTCGACGTCGGTAGCTACTTTTGTCGACGTCGGTAAGTACTTTTGTCGACGTCGGTAAGTACTTTTGTCGACGTCGGTAGCTACTTTTGTCGGCGTCGATAGATATTTTTGTCGACGTCGCTAGCTACTTTTTTCGACGTCGGTATCTACTTTTGTCGACGTCGATAAGTACTTTTGTAGACGTCGGTATCTACTTTTGTCGACGTTGGCATCTACTTTTGTCGACGTCGGTAAGTACTTTTGTCGACGTTAGTAGCTACTTTTTCGACGTCGGTATCATTTTTGTCGACGTCGGTAACGACTTTAGTCGACGTCGGTAGCGACCTTTGTCGACGTCGAAACTACTTTTGTCGACGTCGGTAGCGACCTTTGTCGACGTCGAAACTGCTTTTATCGACGTCGGTAAATACTTTTGTCGACGTCGGTTACTAATTTTGTCGACGCCGGTACCTACTTTTTCGACGTCGGTAACTACTTTTGACGACGTCGGTAACAACTTTTGTCGTCGTCGGTAAGTAATTTTGTCGTCGTCGGTAGCTACTTTTGTCGACGTCGGTAGCTAATTTTTCCGACGTCGGTATCTACTTTTGTCGACGTCGGTAAGTACTTTTGTCGACTTCGGTTAATACTTTTGTCGACGTCGGTTACTACTTTTGACGACGTCGGTACCTACTGTTGTCGACGTCGGTAACTACTTTTGTCGACGTCGGTAACGACTTGTGTCGACGTCGGTAGCGACCTTTGTCGACGTCGGCTACGTCTTTTGTCGACGTCGGCTACGTCTTTTGTCGACGTGGGTAACTACATTTGACGACGTCGGTAACGACTTTTATCGCCGTCGGAAAGGACCTTTGTCGACGTCGGTAACGACTTTTGTGGACGTCGGTATTTCATTTTCTCGACGTCGAAACTACTTTTGTCGACGTCGGTACCTACTTCTGTCGACGTCGGTAGTTACTTCTGTCGACGTTGGTAACGACTTTTGTCGACGTCGGTATCTACTTTTGTCGACGTCGGTATCTACTTTTGTCGAAGTCGGTGAGTACTTTCATCGACGTCGGCATCTACTTTTGTGGACGTCGGTATCTAATTTTGTCGACGTCGGGAAGTACTTTTGTCGACGAGGGTAATTACTTTAATTGTCGTCGGTATTACTTTTGTCGACGTCGTTAACTACTTTTGTCGACGTCGGTAACTACTTTGTTAACGTCGGTACTACTTTTGTCGATGTCGGTAACTACTTTTGACGACGTCGGAAATGACCTTGTCGACGTCGGAAGCATTTTTTTGGTCGTCGGTAACAACTTCTATCGACGTCGGTAACTACTTTTATCGACGTCGGTAACGACTTTTGTCGACGTCGGTAGCGACTTTTGTCGACGTCGAAACTTTTTTGTCGACGTCGGTACCTACTTCTGTCGACGTCGATAGTTACTTATGTCGAAGTCGGTAACGAATTTTGCCGACGTCGGTATCTACTTTTGTCGACGTCGGTAGCTACTTTTGTCGACGTCGGTCGCCACTTTTTTCGACGTCTTTATCTACTTTTGTCGACGTCGGTAAGTACCTTTGTCGACGTCGGTTACTACTTTTGTAGACGTCGGTTACTACTTTTGTCGACGTCGGTAAGTACTTTTGTCGACGTCGGTTTCTACTTTTGTCGACGTCGGTACCTACTTTTGCCGACGTCGGTAACTACTTTTGTCGACGTCGGTAACTACTTATGTCAACATCGGTACTACTTTTGTCGACGTCGGTAACTACTTTTGTCGACGTCGAAACTACTTTTGTCGACGTCGGTACCTACTTCTGTCGACGTCGGTAGCTACTTTCGTCGACGTCGGTAAGTACTTTTGACGACATCGGTAGCTACTTTTGTCGACGTCGGTATCTACTTTTGTCGACGTCGGTAAGTACTTTTGTCGATTTCGGTAGATACTTTTGTCGACGTCGGTAAGTACTTCTGTCGACGTCGGCAGCTACTTTTGTCGACATCGGTAGCTACTTTTGTCGACGTCGGTAGCGACCATTGTCGACGTCGGTACCTACTTTTGTCGACGTCGGTACCTACTTCTGTCGACGTCGGTAGCTACTTTTTTCGACGTCGGTATCTTCTTTTGTCGACATCGATAAGTACTTTTGTCGACGTAGGTTACTACTATTGTCGACGTTGGTTACTACTTTTGTCGACGTCGGTAACTACTTTTGGTGACGTCGGTAACGACTTTTGTCGACGTCGGTAAAGACTTTTGTCGACGTCGAAACTACTATTGTCGACGTCGGTACCTACTTCTGTCGACGTCGGTAGCTACTTTTGTCGACGTCGGTAACCACTTTTGTCGAAGTCGGTAGCTACTTTTGTCGACGTCGGTATCTACTTTTGTCGACGTCGGTAGCTATTTTTGTCGACGTCGGTATCTACTTTTGTCGACATCGGTAACGACTTTAGTCGACGTCGGTAGCGACCTTTGTCGACGTCGAAACTACTTTTGTCGACGTCGGTAACGACTTTTTTCTACGTCGGTAGCGACCTTTGTCGACGTCGAAAGTACTTTTGTCGATGTCGGTAAATATTTTTGTCGACGTCGGTACCTACTTTTGTCGACTTCGGAACCGACTTTTGTCGACGTCGGTAGCGACCTTTGTCGACGTCGAAACTACTTTTATCGACGTCGGTAACTACTTTTTCGGCGTCGGTAACTACTTTTGTCGACGTCGGTTTCTACTTTTGCCGACGTCGGTACCTACTTTTGTCGACGTCGGTAACTCCTTCTGTCGACGTCGGTAACGACTTTTGTCGACGTTGGTAGCGACCTTTGTCTACGTCGAAACTACTTTTTTCGACGTCGGTAACTACTTTGGTCGACGTCGGTAACGACTTTTTTCGACGTCGGTAGCGACCTTTGTCGACGTCGAAACTTTTTTGTCGACATCGGTACCTACTTTTGTTGACGTCGGTAAGTACTTCTTTCGACGTCGGTAACGACTTTTGTCGACGTCGGTAGCGACCTTTGTCGACGTCGAAACTGCTTTTTTCGACGTCGGTAAATACTTTTGTCGACGTCGGTTACTAATTTTGTCGACGCCGGTACCTACTTTTTCGACGTCGGTAACTACTTTTGACGACGTCGGTAACAACTTTTGTCGTCGTCGGTAAGTAATTTTGTCGTCGTCGGTAGCTACTTTTGTCGACGTCGGTAGCTAATTTTTCCGACGTCGGTATCTACTTTTGTCGACGTCGGTAAGTACTTTTGTCGACTTCGGTTACTACTTTTGACGACGTCGGTACCTACTGTTGTCGATGTCGGTAACTACTTTTGTCGACGTCGGTAACGACTTGTGTCGACGTCGGTAACTCATTTTGTCGACGTCGAAACTACTTTTGTCGACGTGGGTACCTACTTCTGTCGACGTCGGGAAGTACTTTTGTCGACGAGGGTAATTACTTTAATTTTCGTCGGTTTCTACTTTTGCCGACGTCGGTACCTACTTTTGTCGACGTCGGTAACTCCTTCTGTCGACGTCGGTAACGACTTTTGTCGACGTTGGTAGCGACCTTTGTCTACGTCGAAACTACTTTTTTCGACGTCGGTAACTACTTTGGTCGACGTCGGTAACGACTTTTTCGACGTCGGTAGCGACCTTTGTCGACGTCGAAACTTTTTTGTCGACATCGGTACCTACTTTTGTCGACGTCGGTAAGTACTTCTTTCGACGTCGGTAACGACTTTTGTCGACGTCGGTAGCGACCTTTGTCGACGTCGAAACTGCCTTTTTCGACGTCGGTAAATACTTTTGTCGACGTCGGTTACTAATTTTGTCGACGCCGGTACCTACTTTTTCGACGTCGGTAACTACTTTTGACGACGTCGGTAACAACTTTTGTCGTCGTCGGTAAGTAATTTGTCGTCGTCGGTTACTACTTTTGTAGACGTCGGTTACTACTTTTGTCGACGTCGGTAAGTACTTTTGTCGACGTCGGTTTCTATTTTTGTCGACGTCGGTTTCTACTTTTGTCGACGTCGGCACCTACTTTTGCCGACGTCGGTAACTACTTTTGTCGACGTCGGTAACTACTTATGTCAACGTCAGTACTACTTTTGTCGACGTCGGTAACTACTTTTGTCGACGTCGAAACTACTTTTGTCGACGTCGGTACCTACTTCTGTCGACGTCGGTAGCTACTTTTGTCGACATCGGTAGCTACTTTTGTCGACGTCGGTAGCGACCATTGTCGACGTCATTACCTACTTATGTCAACGTCGGTACTACTTTTGTCGACGTCGGTAAAGACTTTTGTCGACGTCGAAACTACTATTGTCGACGTCGGTACCTACTTCTGTCGACGTCGGTAGCTACTTTTGTCGACGTCGGTAACTACTTTTGTCGACGTCGGTAAGTACTTTTGTCGACGTCGGTATGTACTTTTGTCGACGTCGGTAGCTACTTTTGTCGACGTCGGTAGCTACTTTTGTCGACGTCGGTATCTACTTTTGTCGACATCAGTAAGTACATTTGTCGACGTCGGTAGATACTTTTGTCGACGTCGGTAGCTATTTTTGTCGACGTCGCAAACTACTTTTGTCGACGTCGGTAACGACCTTTATCGACGTCGGTAGCGACCTTTGTCGACGTCGGTAAGTACTTTTATCGACGTCGGTAAGTACTTTTGTCGACGTCGGTAGCTACTTTTGTCGACGTCGGTAGCTACTTTTGACGACGTCGGTATCTACTTTTGTCGACGTCGGTAAGTACTTTTGTCGACGTCGGTAGCTACTTTTGTCGACGTCGGTATCTACTTTTGTCGACGTCGGTAGCTATTTTTGTCGACGTCGGTATCTACTTTTGTCGACATCGGTAAGTACTTTTGTCGACGTCCGTAGATACCTTTGTCGACGTCGGTAGCTATTTTTGTCGACGTCGCTAACTACTTTTGTCGACGTCGGCAACGACTTTTGTCGACGTCGGTAGCGACCTTTGTCGGCGTCGGTACCTACTTTTTCGACGTCGGTAACTACTTTTGTCGACGCCGGTATCTACTTTTCTCGACCTCGGTATCTACTTTTGTCGACGTCGGTATCTACTTTTGTCGACGGCGTGACTTACTTTTGTCGACGTTGGTAGTTACTTTTGTCAACGTCGGTACCTACTTTTGTCGACGTAGGTAGCTACTTATTTCGACGGCGGTATCTACTTTTGTCGTCGTCGGTAACGACTTTAGTCGCCGCCGGTATCGAACTTTATCGACGTCGAAACTACTTTTGTCGACGTCGGTAACTACGTTTGTCGACGTCGGTAACGACTTTTGTCGACGTCGGTAGCGACCTTTGTCGACGTCGAAAGTACTTTTGTCGACGTCGGTACCTACTTTTTCGGCGTCGGTAGATACTTTTCTCGACGTCGGAACCTACTTTTGTCGACGTCGGTAACGACTTTTGTTGACGCCGGTACCTACTTTTGTCGACGTCGGTAACTACTTCTGTCGACGTCAGTAACGACTTTTGTCGACGTCGGTAGCGACCTTTGTCGACGTTCAAACTACTTCTTTCGACGTCGGTAATAACTTTAGTCGACGTCGGTAACTACTTTTGTCGACGTGGGTAAGTACGTTTGTCGACGTCGGTAGTTACTTTTGTCAACGTCGGTACCTACTTTTGTCGACGTAGGTCTCTACTTATTTCGACGTCGGTAGATACTTTTCTCGACGTCGGTACCTACTTTTGTCGACGTCGGTAACGACTTTTGTCGACGTCGGTAACTACTTCTGTCGACGTCAATAACGACTTTTGTCGACGTCGGTAGCGACCTTTGTCGACGTTCAAACTACTTCTTTCGACGTCGGTAATTACTTTAGTCGACGTCGGTAACTACTTTTGTCGACGTCGGTAACGACTTTTGTCGACGTCGGTAGCGACCTTTGTCGACGTCGAAACTACTTTTGTCGACGTCGGCACCTACTTTTTCGACGTCGGTAACTACTTTTGTCGACGTCGGTAACAACTTATGTTGTCGTCGGTAAGTACTTTTGTCGACGTCGGTAACTACTTTTGTCGACGTCGGTAGCTACTTTTTTCGACGTCGGTATCTATTTTGTCGACGTCGGTAACTATTTTTGTCGACGTCGGTATCAACTTTTGTCGACGTCGGTACCTACTTCTGTCGACGTCGGTAACTCCTTTTGGCGATGTCGGTATCTAATTTATGTTGACGTCGGTATCTACTTTTGTCGACGTCGGTACCTACTTCTGTCGACGTCGGTAACTCCTTTTGGCGATGTCGGTATCTAATTTATGTTGACGTCGGTATCTACTTTTGTCGACGTCGGCAACTACTTTTGACGCGTCGGTAACTACTTTTGTCGACGTCGGTAACTACTTTTGTCGACGTCGGTACCAATTTTTTCAACGTCGATGCCTACTTTTTCGACGTCGGTAACTACTTTTGTCGACGTCGGTGACAACTTTTGTCGTCGTCGGTAAGTACTTTTGTCGACGTCGGTAGCTACTTTTGTCGACGTCGGTATCTACTTTTGTCGACGTCTGTAAATACTTTTGTCGACGTCGGTGCCTACTTTTGTCGACGTCGGCAACGTCTTTTGTCGACGTCGGTTACTACTTTTGTCGACGTCGGTACCTTCTTTTGTCGACGTCGGTCACTACTTTTGTCGACGTCGGTAACGACTTTTGTCGGTGTCGGTAGCGACATTTGTCGACGTCGAAACTACTTTCATCGACGTCGGTACCTACTTTTTCGACGTCGGTAACTACTTCTGTCGACGTCGGTAGCTACTTTCGTCGACGTCGGTAAGTACTTTTGACGACGTCGGCAGCTACTTTTGTCGACGTCGGTAGCTACTTTTGTCGACGTCGGTAACTACTTCTGTCAACGACGGTACTACTTTTTTCGACGTCGGTAACTACTTTTGCCGACGTCGCAGCTACTTTTGCCGACGTCGGTACCTACTTCTGTCGACGTCGGTGGCTACTTTTGTCGACGTCGGCACCTACTTTTGTCGACGTCGGTAAGTACTTTTGTCGACGTCGGTAGCTACTTTCGGCGACGTCGGTAAGTACTTTTGTCGACGTCGGTAGCTACTTTTGTCGACGTCGGTAAGTACTTTTGTCGACGTCGGTAAGTACTTTTGTCGGCGTCGGTAGCTACTTTTGTCGACGTCGGTATCTACTTTTGTCGATGTCGGTACCTACTTCTGTCGACGTCGGGAACTACTTTTGTCGACGTCGGTAACGACTTTTGTCGACGACGGTAGCGACCTTTGTCGAAGTCGAAACTACTTTTGTCGATGTCGGTAAATACTTTTTCGACGTCGGTAAATACTTTTGTCGACGTCGGTAACAACTTATGGCGACGTCGGTATCTACTGTTGTGGACGGCGTTATCTACTTTTGTCGACGTTGGTTACTACTTTTGCCGGCGTCGGTTACTACTTTTTTCGACGTCGGTACTTCGGTCGACGTCGGTAACGACTTTTGTCGACGTCGGTAACAACTTTTGTCGACGTGGGTAAGTACGTTTATCGACGTCGGTAAGTACTTTTGTCGACGTCGGTAACTACTTTTGTCGACGTCGGTCGCTACTTTTTTCGACGTCGGCATCCACTTTTGTCGACGTCGGTAAGTACTTTTGTCGACGTCGGTTACTACTTCTGTCGACGTCGGTTACTACTAATGTCGACGTCGGTACCTACTTTTTCCGACATCGGTATCTACTTTTGTCGACGTCGGTAACTACTTATGTCAACGACGGTACTACTTTTGTTCACGTCGGTAACTACTTTTGTCGACGTCGAAGCTACTTTTGTCGACGTCGGTACCTACTTCTGTCGACTTCGCTAGCTACTTTTTCCGACGTCGGTATCTACTATTGTCGACGTCGGCAAGTACTTTTGTCGACGTCGGTAAGTACTTTTGTCGACGTCGGTAGCTACTTTTGTCGACGTCGGTAGCTACTTTTTTCGACGTCTTTATCCACTTTTGTCGACGTCGGTAAGTACTTTTGTCGACGTAGGTTACTGTTTTGTAGACGTCGGTTAGTACTTTTGTCGACGTCGGTTTCTACTTTTGTCGACGTCGGTTACTACTTTTGTCGACGTCGGTTACTACTTTTGTAGACGTCGGTTACTACTTTTGTCGACGTCGGTAACTACTTTTGTCGACGTCGAAACTACTTTTGTCGACGTCGGTACTTACTTCTGTCGACGTCGGGTGCTAATTCCGTCGACGTCGATAAGTACTTTTGACGACGTCGGTATCTACTTTTGTCGACGTCGGTAAGTACTTTTGTCGATTCGGTAGCTACTGTTGTCGACGTCGGTACGTACTTCTGTGGACGTCGGTAGCTACTTTTGTCGACGTCAGTAAGTACTTTTGTCGGCGTCGGTAAGTCCTTTTGTCGACGTCGGTAGCTACTTTTGTCGACGTCGGTATCTACTTTTGTCGACGTCGGTAGCTACTTTTGTCGACGTCGGTATCTACTTTTGTCGACATCGGTAAGTACTTTTGTCGACGTCCGTAGATACCTTTGTCGACGTCGGTAGAGATTTTTGTCGACTTCGCTAACTACTTTTGTCGACGTCGGCAATGACTTTTGTCGACGTCGAAACTACTTTTGTCGACGTCGGTACTTACTTCTGTCGACGTCGGTAGCTAATTCCGTCGACGTCGATAAGTACTTTTGACGACGTCGGTACCTACTTTTTCGACGTCGGTAACTACTTTTGTCGACGTCGGTATCTACTTTTCTCGACCTCGGTATCTACTTTTGTCGACATCGGTATCTACTTTTGTCGACGTCGGGAAGTACTTTTGTCGACGTCGGTAGTTACTTTTGTCAACGTCGGTACCTACTTTTGTCGACGTAGGTCTCTACTTATTTCGACGTCGGTAGATACTTTTCTCGACGTCGGTACCTACTTTTGTCGACGTCGGTAACGACTTTTGTCGACGTCGGTAACTACTTCTGTCGACGTCAATAACGACTTTTGTCGACGTCGGTAGCGACCTTTGTCGACGTTCAAACTACTTCTTTCGAAGTCGGTAATTACTTTAGTCGACGTCGGTAACTACTTTTGTCGACGTCGGTAACGACTTTTGTCGACGTCGGTAGCGGCCTTTGTCGACGTCGAAACTACTTTTGTCGACGTCGGCACCTACTTTTTCGACGTCGGTAACTACTTTTGTCGACGTCGGTAACAACTTATGTCGTCGTCGGTAAGTACTTTTGTCGACGTCGGTAACTACTTTTGTCGACGTCGGTAGCTACTTTTTTCGACGTCGGTATCTATTTTGTCGACGTCGGTAACTATTTTTGTCGACGTCAAAACTACTTTTGTCGACGTCGGTTACTACTTTTGTCGATGTCGGTACCTACATTTGTCGACGTCGGCTACGTCTTTTGTCGACGTCGGTAACTACATTTGATGACGTCGGTAATGACTTTTATCGACGTAGGAAACGGCCTTTGTCGACGTCGGTAACGACCTTTGTCGACAACGGTAACACATTTTGTCGACGTCGATACTACTTTTGTCGACGTCGGTACCTATTTCTGTCGACGTCGGTAGCTACTTTTGTCGACGTCGGTAACGACTTTTGTCGACGTCGGTACCTACTTTTGTCGACGTCGGTAACTACTTCTCTCGACGTCAGTAACGACTTTTGTCGACGTCGGTAGCGACCTTTGTCGACGTTCAAACTACTTTTTTCGACGTCGGTAATTACTTTAGTCGACGTCGGTAACTACTTTTGTCGACGTCGGTATCTACTTTTGTCCACGTCGGTAAGTACTTTTGTCGACGTCGGTTACTACTTTTGTCGACGTCGGTTACTACTAATGTCGACGTCGGTAACTACTTATGTCAACGACGGTACTACTTTTGTCGACGTCGGTAACTACTTTTGTCGACGTCGAAGCTTCTTTTGTCGACGTCGGTACTTACTTCTGTCGCCGTCGGTAGCTACTTTTGTCGACGTCGGTTCCTACTTTTGTCGACGTCGGGAAGTACTTTTGTCGACGTCGGTAGCTACTTTTTTCGACGTCGGTAACTACTTTTGTCGACGTCGAAGCTTCTTTTGTCGACGTCGGTACTTACTTCTGTCGCCGTCGGTAGCTACTTTTGTCGACGTCGGTTCCTACTTTTGTCGACGTCGGTAAGTACTCTTGTCGACGTCGGTATCTACTTTTGTCGACGTCGGTAAGTACTTTTGTCGACGTCGGTAAGTACTTTTGTTGACGTCGGTACCTACTTTTGTCGACGTCGGGAAGTACTTTTGTAGAAGTCGGTACCTACTTTCGTCGACGTCGGTAAGTACTTTTGTCGACGTCGGTAGCTACTTTTGTCGACGTCGGTAAGTACTTTTGTCGACGTCGGTAAGTACTTTTGTCGACGTCGGTAGCTACTTTTGTCGGCGTCGATAGCTATTTTTGTCGACGTCGCTAGCTACTTTTTTCGACGTCGGTATCTACTTTTGTCGACGTCGGTAAATACTTTTGTAGACGTCGGTATCTACTTTTGTCGACGTTGGCATCTACTTTTGTCGACGTCGGTAAGTACTTTTGTCGACGTTAGTAGCTACTTTTTTCGACGTCGGTATCATTTTTGTCGACGTCGGTAACGGCTTTAGTCGACGTCGGTAGCGACCTTTGTCGACGTCGAAACTACTTTTGTCGACGTCGGTAGCGACCTTTGTCGACGTCGAAACTGCTTTTATCGACGTCGGTAAATACTTTTGTCGACGTCGGTTACTAATTTTGTCGACGCCGGTACCTACTTTTTCGACGTCGGTAACTACTTTTGACGACGTCGGTAACAACTTTTGTCGTCGTCGGTAAGTAATTTTGTCGTCGTCGGTAGCTACTTTTGTCCACGTCGGTACCTACTTTTTCCGACGTCGGTATCTACTTTTGTCGACGTCGGTAAGTACTTTTGTCGACTTCGGTTAGTACTTTTGTCGACGTCGGTTACTACTTTTGACGACGTCGGTACCTACTGTTGTCGACGTCGGTAACTACTTTTGTCGACGTCGGTAACGACTTGTGTCGACGTCGGTAGCGACCTTTGTCGACGTCGGTACCTACTTTTGTCGACGTCGGCTACGTCTTTTGTCGACGTCGGCTACGTCTTTTGTCGACGTGGGTAACTACATTTGACGACGTCGGTAACGACTTTTATCGCCGTCGGAAAGGACCTTTGTCGACGTCGGTAACGACTTTTGTGGACGTCGGTATTTCATTTTCTCGACATCGAAACTACTTTTGTCGACGTCGGTACCTACTTCTGTCGACGTCGGTAGTTACTTCTGTCGACGTTGGTAACGACTTTTGTCGACGTCGGTATCTACTTTTGTCGACGTCGGTATCTACTTTTGTCGAAGTCGGTGAGTACTTTCATCGACGTCGGCATCTACTTTTGTGGACGTCGGTATCTAATTTTGTCGACGTCGGGAAGTACTTTTGTCGACGAGGGTAATTACTTTAATTGTCGTCGGTATTACTTTTGTCGACGTCGTTAACTACTTTTGTCGACGTCGGTAACTACTTTGTTAACGTCGGTACTACTTTTGTCGATGTCGGTAACTACTTTTGACGACGTCGGAAAAGACCTTGTCGACGTCGGAAACATTTTTTGTGGTCGTCGGTAACAACTTCTATCGACGTCGGTAACTACTTTTATCGACGTCGGTAACGACTTTTGTCGACGTCGGTAGCGACTTTTGTCGACGTCGAAACTTTTTTGTCGACGTCGGTACCTACTTCTGTCGACGTCGATAGTTACTTATGTCGAAGTCGGTAACGAATTTTGCCGACGTCGGTATCTACTTTTGTCGACGTCGGTAGCTACTTTTGTCGACGTCGGTCGCCACTTTTTTCGACGTCTTTATCTACTTTTGTCGACGTCGGTAAGTACCTTTGTCGACGTCGGTAAGTACCTTTGTCGACGTCGGTTACTACTTTTGTAGACGTCGGTAAGTACTTTTGTCGACGTCGGTAAGTACTTTTGTCGACGTCGGTTTCTACTTTTGTCGACGTCGGTACCTACTTTTGCCGACGTCGGTAACTACTTTTGTCGACGTCGGTAACTACTTATGTCAACATCGGTACTACTTTTGTCGACGTCGGTAACTACTTTTGTCGACGTCGAAACTACTTTTGTCGACGTCGGTACCTACTTCTGTCGACGTCGGTAGCTACTTTCGTCGACGTCGGTAAGTACTTTTGACGACATCGGTAGCTACTTTTGTCGACGTCGGTATCTACTTTTGTCGACGTCGGTAAGTACTTTTGTCGATTTCGGTAGATACTTTTGTCGACGTCGGTAAGTACTTCTGTCGACGTCGGCAGCTACTTTTGTCGACATCGGTAGCTACTTTTGTCGACGTCGGTAGCGACCATTGTCGACGTCGGTACCTACTTTTGTCGACGTCGGTACCTACTTCTGTCGACGCCGGTAGCTACTTTTTTCGACGTCGGTATCTTCTTTTGTCGACATCGATAAGTACTTTTGTCGACGTAGGTTACTACTATTGTCGACGTTGGTTACTACTTTTGTCGACGTCGGTAACTACTTTTGGTGACGTCGGTAACGACTTTTGTCGACGTCGGTAAAGACTTTTGTCGACGTCGAAACTACTATTGTCGACGTCGGTACCTACTTCTGTCGACGTCGGTAGCTACTTTTGTCGACGTCGGTAACCACTTTTGTCGACGTCGGTAGCTACTTTTGTCGACGTCGGTATCTACTTTTGTCGACGTCGGTAGCTATTTTTGTCGACGTCGGTATCTACTTTTGTCGACATCGGTAACGACTTTAGTCGACGTCGGTAGCGACCTTTGTCGACGTCGAAACTACTTTTGTCGACGTCGGTAACGACTTTTTTCTACGTCGGTAGCGACCTTTGTCGACGTCGAAAGTACTTTTGTCGATGTCGCTAAATATTCTGGTCGACGTCGGTACCTACTTTTGTCGACTTCGGAACCGACTTTTGTCGACGTCGGTAGCGACCTTTGTCGACGTCGAAACTACTTTTATCGACGTCGGTAACTACTTTTTCGGCGTCGGTAACTACTTTTGTCGACGTCGGTTTCTACTTTTGCCGACGTCGGTACCTACTTTTGTCGACGTCGGTAACTCCTTCTGTCGACGTCGGTAACGACTTTTGTCGACGTTGGTAGCGACCTTTGTCTACGTCGAAACTACTTTTTTCGACGTCGGTAACTACTTTGGTCGACGTCGGTAACGACTTTTTTCGACGTCGGTAGCGACCTTTGTCGACGTCGAAACTTTTTTGTCGACATCGGTACCTACTTTTGTCGACGTCGGTAAGTACTTCTTTCGACGTCGGTAACGACTTTTGTCGACGTCGGTAGCGACCTTTGTCGACGTCGAAACTGCCTTTTTCGACGTCGGTAAATACTTTTGTCGACGTCGGTTACTAATTTTGTCGACGCCGGTACCTACTTTTTCGACGTCGGTAACTACTTTTGACGACGTCGGTAACAACTTTTGTCGTCGTCGGTAAGTAATTTGTCGTCGTCGGTTACTACTTTTGTAGACGTCGGTTACTACTTTTGTCGACGTCGGTAAGTACTTTTGTCGACGTCGGTTTCTATTTTTGTCGACGTCGGTTTCTACTTTTGTCGACGTCGGCACCTACTTTTGCCGACGTCGGTAACTACTTTTGTCGACGTCGGTAACTACTTATGTCAACGTCAGTACTACTTTTGTCGACGTCGGTAACTACTTTTGTCGACGTCGAAACTACTTTTGTCGACGTCGGTACCTACTTCTGTCGACGTCGGTAGCTACTTTTGTCGACATCGGTAGCTACTTTTGTCGACGTCGGTAGCGACCATTGTCGACGTCATTACCTACTTATGTCAACGTCGGTACTACTTTTGTCGACGTCGGTAAAGACTTTTGTCGACGTCGAAACTACTATTGTCGACGTCGGTACCTACTTCTGTCGACGTCGGTAGCTACTTTTGTCGACGTCGGTAACTACTTTTGTCGACGTCGGTAAGTACTTTTGTCGACGTCGGTAGGTACTTTTGTCGACGTCGGTAGCTACTTTTGTCGACGTCGGTAGCTACTTTTGTCGACGTCGGTATCTACTTTTGTCGACATCAGTAAGTACATTTGTCGACGTCGGTAGATACTTTTGTCGACGTCGGTAGCTATTTTTGTCGACGTCGCAAACTACTTTTGTCGACGTCGGTAACGACCTTTATCGACGTCGGTAGCGACCTTTGTCGACGTCGGTAAGTACTTTTATCGACGTCGGTAAGTACTTTTGTCGACGTCGGTAGCTACTTTTGTCGACGTCGGTAGCTACTTTTGACGACGTCGGTATCTACTTTTGTCGACGTCGGTAAGTACTTTTGTCGACGTCGGTAAGTACTTTTGTCGACGTCGGTAGCTACTTTTGTCGACGTCGGTATCTACTTTTGTCGACGTCGGTAGCTATTTTTGTCGACGTCGGTATCTACTTTTGTCGACATCGGTAAGTACTTTTGTCGACGTCCGTAGATACCTTTGTCGACGTCGGTAGCTATTTTTGTCGACGTCGCTAACTACTTTTGTCGACGTCGGCAACGACTTTTGTCGACGTCGGTAGCGACCTTTGTCGGCGTCGGTACCTACTTTTTCGACGTCGGTAACTACTTTTGTCGACGCCGGTATCTACTTTTCTCGACCTCGGTATCTACTTTTGTCGACGTCGGTATCTACTTTTGTCGACGGCGTGAAGTACTTTTGTCGACGTTGGTAGTTACTTTTGTCAACGTCGGTACCTACTTTTGTCGACGTAGGTAGCTACTTATTTCGACGGCGGTATCTACTTTTGTCGTCGTCGGTAACGACTTTAGTCGCCGCCGGTATCGAACTTTATCGACGTCGAAACTACTTTTGTCGACGTCGGTAACTACGTTTGTCGACGTCGGTAACGACTTTTGTCGACGTCGGTAGCGACCTTTGTCGACGTCGAAAGTACTTTTGTCGACGTCGGTACCTACTTTTTCGGCGTCGGTAGATACTTTTCTCGACGTCGGAACCTACTTTTGTCGACGTCGGTAACGACTTTTGTTGACGCCGGTACCTACTTTTGTCGACGTCGGTAACTACTTCTGTCGACGTCAGTAACGACTTTTGTCGACGTCGGTAGCGACCTTTGTCGACGTTCAAACTACTTCTTTCGACGTCGGTAATAACTTTAGTCGACGTCGGTAACTACTTTTGTCGACGTGGGTAAGTACGTTTGTCGACGTCGGTAGTTACTTTTGTCAACGTCGGTACCTACTTTTGTCGACGTAGGTCTCTACTTATTTCGACGTCGGTAGATACTTTTCTCGACGTCGGTAACGACTTTTGTCGACGTCGGTAACTACTTCTGTCGACGTCAATAACGACTTTTGTCGACGTCGGTAGCGACCTTTGTCGACGTTCAAACTACTTCTTTCGACGTCGGTAATTACTTTAGTCGACGTCGGTAACTACTTTTGTCGACGTCGGTAACGACTTTTGTCGACGTCGGTAGCGACCTTTGTCGACGTCGAAACTACTTTTGTCGACGTCGGCACCTACTTTTTCGACGTCGGTAACTACTTTTGTCGACGTCGGTAACAACTTATGTTGTCGTCGGTAAGTACTTTTGTCGACGTCGGTAACTACTTTTGTCGACGTCGGTAGCTACTTTTTTCGACGTCGGTATCTATTTTGTCGACGTCGGTAACTATTTTTGTCGACGTCGGTATCAACTTTTGTCGACGTCGGTACCTACTTCTGTCGACGTCGGTAACTCCTTTTGGCGATGTCGGTATCTAATTTATGTTGACGTCGGTATCTACTTTTGTCGACGTCGGTAACTACTTTTGCCGACGTCGGTACCTACTTTTTCGACGTCGGTACCTTCTTCTGTCGACGTCGGTATCTACTTTTGTCGACGTCGGCAACTACTTTTGACGCGTCGGTAACTACTTTTGTCGACGTCGGTAACTACTTTTGTCGACGTCGGTACCAATTTTTTCAACGTCGATGCCTACTTTTTCGACGTCGGTAACTACTTTTGTCGACGTCGGTGACAACTTTTGTCGTCGTCGGTAAGTACTTTTGTCGACGTCGGTAGCTACTTTTGTCGACGTCGGTATCTACTTTTGTCGACGTCTGTAAATACTTTTGTCGACGTCGGTGCCTACTTTTGTCGACGTCGGCAACGTCTTTTGTCGACGTCGGTTACTACTTTTGTCGACGTCGGTACCTTCTTTTGTCGACGTCGGTCACTACTTTTGTCGAAGTCGGTAACGACTTTTGTCGGTGTCGGTAGCGACATTTGTCGACGTCGAAACTACTTTCATCGACGTCGGTACCTACTTTTTCGACGTCGGTAACTACTTCTGTCGACGTCGGTAGCTACTTTCGTCGACGTCGGTAAGTACTTTTGACGACGTCGGCAGCTACTTTTGTCGACGTCGGTAGCTACTTTTGTCGACGTCGGTAACTACTTCTGTCAACGACGGTACTACTTTTTTCGACGTCGGTAACTACTTTTGCCGACGTCGCAGCTACTTTTGCCGACGTCGGTACCTACTTCTGTCGACGTCGGTGGCTACTTTTGTCGACGTCGGCACCTACTTTTGTCGACGTCGGTAAGTACTTTTGTCGACGTCGGTAGCTACTTTCGTCGACGTCGGTAAGTACTTTTGTCGACGTCGGTAGATACTTTTGTCGACGTCGGTAAGTACTTTTGTCGACGTCGGTAAGTACTTTTGTCGGCGTCGGTAGCTACTTTTGTCGACGTCGGTATCTACTTTTGTCGATGTCGGTACCTACTTCTGTCGACGTCGGGAACTACTTTTGTCGACGTCGGTAACGACTTTTGTCGACGACGGTAGCGACCTTTGTCGAAGTCGAAACTACTTTTGTCGATGTCGGTAAATACTTTTTCGACGTCGGTAAATACTTTTGTCGACGTCGGTAACAACTTATGGCGACGTCGGTATCTACTGTTGTGGACGGCGGTATCTACTTTTGTCGACGTTGGTTACTACTTTTGCCGGCGTCGGTTACTACTTTTTTCGACGTCGGTACTTCGGTCGACGTCGGTAACGACTTTTGTCGACGTCGGTAACAACTTTTGTCGACGTGGGTAAGTACGTTTATCGACGTCGGTAAGTACTTTTGTCGACGTCGGTAACTACTTTTGTCGACGTCGGTCGCTACTTTTTTCGACGTCGGCATCCACTTTTGTCGACGTCGGTAAGTACTTTTGTCGACGTCGGTTACTACTTCTGTCGACGTCGGTTACTACTAATGTCGACGTCGGTACCTACTTTTTCCGACATCGGTATCTACTTTTGTCGACGTCGGTAACTACTTATGTCAACGACGGTACTACTTTTGTTCACGTCGGTAACTACTTTTGTCGACGTCGAAGCTACTTTTGTCGACGTCGGTACCTACTTCTGTCGACTTCGCTAGCTACTTTTTCCGACGTCGGTATCTACTATTGTCGACGTCGGCAAGTACTTTTGTCGACGTCGGTAAGTACTTTTGTCGACGTCGGTAGCTACTTTTGTCGACGTCGGTAGCTACTTTTTTCGACGTCTTTATCCACTTTTGTCGACGTCGGTAAGTACTTTTGTCGACGTAGGTTACTGTTTTGTAGACGTCGGTTAGTACTTTTGTCGACGTCGGTTACTACTTTTGTCGACGTCGGTTACTACTTTTGTAGACGTCGGTTACTACTTTTGTCGACGTCGGTAACTACTTTTGTCGACGTCGAAACTACTTTTGTCGACGTCGGTACTTACTTCTGTCGACGTCGGGTGCTAATTCCGTCGACGTCGATAAGTACTTTTGACGACGTCGGTATCTACTTTTGTCGACGTCGGTAAGTACTTTTGTCGATTCGGTAGCTACTGTTGTCGACGTCGGTACGTACTTCTGTGGACGTCGGTAGCTACTTTTGTCGACGTCAGTAAGTACTTTTGTCGGCGTCGGTAAGTCCTTTTGTCGACGTCGGTAGCTACTTTTGTCGACGTCGGTATCTACTTTTGTCGACGTCGGTAGCTACTTTTGTCGACGTCGGTATCTACTTTTGTCGACATCGGTAAGTACTTTTGTCGACGTCCGTAGATACCTTTGTCGACGTCGGTAGAGATTTTTGTCGACTTCGCTAACTACTTTTGTCGACGTCGGCAATGACTTTTGTCGACGTCGAAACTACTTTTGTCGACGTCGGTACTTACTTCTGTCGACGTCGGTAGCTAATTCCGTCGACGTCGATAAGTACTTTTGACGACGTCGGTACCTACTTTTTCGACGTCGGTAACTACTTTTGTCGACGTCGGTATCTACTTTTCTCGACCTCGGTATCTACTTTTGTCGACGTCGGTATCTACTTTTGTCGACGTCGGGAAGTACTTTTGTCGACGTCGGTAGTTACTTTTGTCAACGTCGGTACCTACTTTTGTCGACGTAGGTCTCTACTTATTTCGACGTCGGTAGATACTTTTCTCGACGTCGGTACCTACTTTTGTCGACGTCGGTAACGACTTTTGTCGACGTCGGTAACTACTTCTGTCGACGTCAATAACGACTTTTGTCGACGTCGGTAGCGACCTTTGTCGACGTTCAAACTACTTCTTTCGAAGTCGGTAATTACTTTAGTCGACGTCGGTAACTACTTTTGTCGACGTCGGTAACGACTTTTGTCGACGTCGGTAGCGGCCTTTGTCGACGTCGAAACTACTTTTGTCGACGTCGGCACCTACTTTTTCGACGTCGGTAACTACTTTTGTCGACGTCGGTAACAACTTATGTCGTCGTCGGTAAGTACTTTTGTCGACGTCGGTAACTACTTTTGTCGACGTCGGTAGCTACTTTTTTCGACGTCGGTATCTATTTTGTCGACGTCGGTAACTATTTTTGTCGACGTCAAAACTACTTTTGTCGACGTCGGTTACTACTTTTGTCGATGTCGGTACCTACATTTGTCGACGTCGGCTACGTCTTTTGTCGACGTCGGTAACTACATTTGATGACGTCGGTAATGACTTTTATCGACGTAGGAAACGGCCTTTGTCGACGTCGGTAACGACCTTTGTCGACAACGGTAACACATTTTGTCGACGTCGATACTACTTTTGTCGACGTCGGTACCTATTTCTGTCGACGTCGGTAGCTACTTTTGTCGACGTCGGTAACGACTTTTGTCGACGTCGGTACCTACTTTTGTCGACGTCGGTAACTACTTCTCTCGACGTCAGTAACGACTTTTGTCGACGTCGGTAGCGACCTTTGTCGACGTTCAAACTACTTTTTTCGACGTCGGTAATTACTTTAGTCGACGTCGGTAACTACTTTTGTCGACGTCGGTATCTACTTTTGTCCACGTCGGTAAGTACTTTTGTCGACGTCGGTTACTACTTTTGTCGACGTCGGTTACTACTAATGTCGACGTCGGTAACTACTTATGTCAACGACGGTACTACTTTTGTCGACGTCGGTAACTACTTTTGTCGACGTCGAAGCTTCTTTTGTCGACGTCGGTACTTACTTCTGTCGCCGTCGGTAGCTACTTTTGTCGACGTCGGTTCCTACTTTTGTCGACGTCGGGAAGTACTTTTGTCGACGTCGGTAGCTACTTTTTTCGACGTCGGTAACTACTTTTGTCAACGTCGAAGCTTCTTTTGTCGACGTCGGTACTTACTTCTGTCGCCGTCGGTAGCTACTTTTGTCGACGTCGGTTCCTACTTTTGTCGACGTCGGTAAGTACTCTTGTCGACGTCGGTATCTACTTTTGTCGACGTCGGTAAGTACTTTTGTCGACGTCGGTAAGTACTTTTGTTGACGTCGGTACCTACTTTTGTCGACGTCGGGAAGTACTTTTGTAGAAGTCGGTACCTACTTTCGTCGACGTCGGTAAGTACTTTTGTCGACGTCGGTAGCTACTTTTGTCGACGTCGGTAAGTACTTTTGTCGACGTCGGTAAGTACTTTTGTCGACGTCGGTAGCTACTTTTGTCGGCGTCGATAGCTATTTTTGTCGACGTCGCTAGCTACTTTTTTCGACGTCGGTATCTACTTTTGTCGACGTCGGTAAATACTTTTGTAGACGTCGGTATCTACTTTTGTCGACGTTGGCATCTACTTTTGTCGACGTCGGTAAGTACTTTTGTCGACGTTAGTAGCTACTTTTTTCGACGTCGGTATCATTTTTGTCGACGTCGGTAACGACTTTAGTCGACGTCGGTAGCGACCTTTGTCGACGTCGAAACTACTTTTGTCGACGTCGGTAGCGACCTTTGTCGACGTCGAAACTGCTTTTATCGACGTCGGTAAATACTTTTGTCGACGTCGGTTACTAATTTTGTCGACGCCGGTACCTACTTTTTCGACGTCGGTAACTACTTTTGACGACGTCGGTAACAACTTTTGTCGTCGTCGGTAAGTAATTTTGTCGTCGTCGGTAGCTACTTTTGTCCACGTCGGTACCTACTTTTTCCGACGTCGGTATCTACTTTTGTCGACGTCGGTAAGTACTTTTGTCGACTTCGGTTAATACTTTTGTCGACGTCGGTTACTACTTTTGACGACGTCGGTACCTACTGTTGTCGACGTCGGTAACTACTTTTGTCGACGTCGGTAACGACTTGTGTCGACGTCGGTAGCGACCTTTGTCGACGTCGGTACCTACTTTTGTCGACGTCGGCTACGTCTTTTGTCGACGTCGGCTACGTCTTTTGTCGACGTGGGTAACTACATTTGACGACGTCGGTAACGACTTTTATCGCCGTCGGAAAGGACCTTTGTCGACGTCGGTAACGACTTTTGTGGACGTCGGTATTTCATTTTCTCGACATCGAAACTACTTTTGTCGACGTCGGTACCTACTTCTGTCGACGTCGGTAGTTACTTCTGTCGACGTTGGTAACGACTTTTGTCGACGTCGGTATCTACTTTTGTCGACGTCGGTATCTACTTTTGTCGAAGTCGGTGAGTACTTTCATCGACGTCGGCATCTACTTTTGTGGACGTCGGTATCTAATTTTGTCGACGTCGGGAAGTACTTTTGTCGACGAGGGTAATTACTTTAATTGTCGTCGGTATTACTTTTGTCGACGTCGTTAACTACTTTTGTCGACGTCGGTAACTACTTTGTTAACGTCGGTACTACTTTTGTCGATGTCGGTAACTACTTTTGACGACGTCGGAAAAGACCTTGTCGACGTCGGAAACATTTTTTGTGGTCGTCGGTAACAACTTCTATCGACGTCGGTAACTACTTTTATCGACGTCGGTAACGACTTTTGTCGACGTCGGTAGCGACTTTTGTCGACGTCGAAACTTTTTTGTCGACGTCGGTACCTACTTCTGTCGACGTCGATAGTTACTTATGTCGAAGTCGGTAACGAATTTTGCCGACGTCGGTATCTACTTTTGTCGACGTCGGTAGCTACTTTTGTCGACGTCGGTCGCCACTTTTTTCGACGTCTTTATCTACTTTTGTCGACGTCGGTAAGTACCTTTGTCGACGTCGGTAAGTACCTTTGTCGACGTCGGTTACTACTTTTGTAGACGTCGGTAAGTACTTTTGTCGACGTCGGTAAGTACTTTTGTCGACGTCGGTTTCTACTTTTGTCGACGTCGGTACCTACTTTTGCCGACGTCGGTAACTACTTTTGTCGACGTCGGTAACTACTTATGTCAACATCGGTACTACTTTTGTCGACGTCGGTAACTACTTTTGTCGACGTCGAAACTACTTTTGTCGACGTCGGTACCTACTTCTGTCGACGTCGGTAGCTACTTTCGTCGACGTCGGTAAGTACTTTTGACGACATCGGTAGCTACTTTTGTCGACGTCGCTATCTACTTTTGTCGACGTCGGTAAGTACTTTTGTCGATTTCGGTAGATACTTTTGTCGACGTCGGTAAGTACTTCTGTCGACGTCGGCAGCTACTTTTGTCGACATCGGTAGCTACTTTTGTCGACGTCGGTAGCGACCATTGTCGACGTCGGTACCTACTTTTGTCGACGTCGGTACCTACTTCTGTCGACGCCGGTAGCTACTTTTTTCGACGTCGGTATCTTCTTTTGTCGACATCGATAAGTACTTTTGTCGACGTAGGTTACTACTATTGTCGACGTTGGTTACTACTTTTGTCGACGTCGGTAACTACTTTTGGTGACGTCGGTAACGACTTTTGTCGACGTCGGTAAAGACTTTTGTCGACGTCGAAACTACTATTGTCGACGTCGGTACCTACTTCTGTCGACGTCGGTAGCTACTTTTGTCGACGTCGGTAACCACTTTTGTCGACGTCGGTACCTACTTTTGTCGACGTCGGTATCTACTTTTGTCGACGTCGGTAGCTATTTTTGTCGACGTCGGTATCTACTTTTGTCGACATCGGTAACGACTTTAGTCGACGTCGGTAGCGACCTTTGTCGACGTCGAAACTACTTTTGTCGACGTCGGTAACGACTTTTTTCTACGTCGGTAGCGACCTTTGTCGACGTCGAAAGTACTTTTGTCGATGTCGCTAAATATTTTGGTCGACGTCGGTACCTACTTTTGTCGACTTCGGAACCGACTTTTGTCGACGTCGGTAGCGACCTTTGTCGACGTCGAAACTACTTTTATCGACGTCGGTAACTACTTTTTCGGCGTCGGTAACTACTTTTGTCGACGTCGGTTTCTACTTTTGCCGACGTCGGTACCTACTTTTGTCGACGTCGGTAACTCCTTCTGTCGACGTCGGTAACGACTTTTGTCGACGTTGGTAGCGACCTTTGTCTACGTCGAAACTACTTTTTTCGACGTCGGTAACTACTTTGGTCGACGTCGGTAACGACTTTTTTCGACGTCGGTAGCGACCTTTGTCGACGTCGAAACTTTTTTGTCGACATCGGTACCTACTTTTGTCGACGTCGGTAAGTACTTCTTTCGACGTCGGTAACGACTTTTGTCGACGTCGGTAGCGACCTTTGTCGACGTCGAAACTGCCTTTTTCGACGTCGGTAAATACTTTTGTCGACGTCGGTTACTAATTTTGTCGACGCCGGTACCTACTTTTTCGACGTCGGTAACTACTTTTGACGACGTCGGTAACAACTTTTGTCGTCGTCGGTAAGTAATTTTGTCGTCGTCGGTAGCTACTTTTGTCGACGTCGGTAGCTAATTTTTCCGACGTCGGTATCTACTTTTGTCGACGTCGGTAAGTACTTTTGTCGACTTCGGTTACTACTTTTGACGACGTCGGTACCTACTGTTGTCGATGTCGGTAACTACTTTTGTCGACGTCGGTAACGACTTGTGTCGACGTCGGTAACTCATTTTGTCGACGTCGAAACTACTTTTGTCGACGTGGGTACCTACTTCTGTCGACGTCGGGAAGTACTTTTGTCGACGAGGGTAATTACTTTAATTTTCGTCGTTAACTACTTTTGTCGACGTCGGTAACTACTTTGTCAACGTCGGTACTACTTTTGTCGATGTCGGTAACTACTTTTGACGACGTCGGAAAAGACCTTTGTCGACGTCGGAAACAACTTTTGTGGACGTCGGTAACGACTTCTATCGACGTCGGTAACTACTTTTGTCGACGTCGGTAACGACTTTTGTCGATGTCGGTAGCGACTTTTGTCGACGTCGAAAATTTTTTGTCGACGTCGGTACCTACTCTGTCGGCGTCGGTACTTACTTATGTCGACGTCGGTAACGAATTTTGCCGACGTCGGTATCTACTTTTGTCGACGTCGGTAAGTACTTTTTTCGACGTCTTTTCTACCTTTGTCGACGTCGGTAGCTAGCAATTTTTTTCGACGTCGGTCGCTACTTTTTTCGACGTCTTTATCTACTTTTGTCGACGTCGGTAAGTACTTTTGTCGACGTCGGTTACTACTTTTGTAGACGTCGGTTACTACTTTTGTCGACGTCGGTAAGTACTTTTGTCGACGTCGGTTTCTACTTTTGTCGACGTCGGTTTCTACTTTTGTCGACGTCGGCACCTACTTTTGCCGACGTCGGTAACTACTTTTGTCGACGTCGGTAACTACTTATGTCAACGTCAGTACTACTTTTGTCGACGTCGGTAACTACTTTTGTCGACGTCGAAACTACTTTTGTCGACGTCGGTACCTACTTCTGTCGACGTCGGTAGCTACTTTCTTCGACGTCGGTAAGTACTTTTGACGACATCGGTAGCTACTTTTGTCGACGTAGGTATCTACTTTTGTCGACGTCGGTAAGTACTTTTGTCGATTTCGGTAGCTACTTTTGTCGACGTCGGTAAGTACTTCTGTCGACGTCGGCAGCTACTTTTGTCGACATCGGTAGCTACTTTTGTCGACGTCGGTAGCGACCATTGTCGACGTCATTACCTACTTATGTCAACGTCGGTACTACTTTTGTCGACGTCGGTAAAGACTTTTGTCGACGTCGAAACTACTATTGTCGACGTCGGTACCTACTTCTGTCGACGTCGGTAGCTACTTTTGTCGACGTCGGTAACTACTTTTGTCGACGTCGGTAAGTACTTTTGTCGACGTCGGTAAGTACTTTTGTCGACGTCGGTAGCTACTTTTGTCGACGTCGGTAGCTACTTTTGTCGACGTCGGTATCTACTTTTGTCGACATCAGTAAGTACATTTGTCGACGTCGGTAGATACTTTTGTCGACGTCGGTAGCTATTTTTGTCGACGTCGCAAACTACTTTTGTCGACGTCGGTAACGACCTTTATCGACGTCGGTAGCGACCTTTGTCGACGTCGGTAAGTACTTATATCGACGTCGGTAAGTACTTTTGTCGACGTCGGTAGCTACTTTTGTCGACGTCGGTAGCTACTTTTGACGACGTCGGTATCTACTTTTGTCAACGTCGGTAAGTACTTTTGTCGACGTCGGTAAGTACTTTTGTCGACGTCGGTAGCTACTTTTGTCGACGTCGGTATCTACTTTTGTCGACGTCGGTAGCTATTTTTGTCGACGTCGGTATCTACTTTTGTCGACATCGGTAAGTACTTTTGTCGACGTCCGTAGATACCTTTGTCGACGTCGGTAGCTATTTTTGTCGACGTCGCTAACTACTTTTGTCGACGTCGGCAACGACTTTTGTCGACGTCGGTAGCGACCTTTGTCGGCGTCGGTACCTACTTTTTCGACGTCGGTAACTACTTTTGTCGACGCCGGTATCTACTTTTCTCGACCTCGGTATCTACTTTTGTCGACGTCGGTATCTACTTTTGTCGACGTCGTGAAGTACTTTTGTCGACGTCGGTAGTTACTTTTGTCAACGTCGGTACCTACTTTTGTCGACGTAGGTAGCTACTTATTTCGACGGCGGTATCTACTTTTGTCGTCGTCGGTAACGACTTTAGTCGCCGTCGGTATCGAACTTTATCGACGTCGAAACTACTTTTGTCGACGTCGGTAACTACGTTTGTCGACGTCGGTAACGACTTTTGTCGACGTCGGTAGCGACCTTTGTCGACGTCGAAAGTACTTTTGTCGACGTCGGTACCTACTTTTTCGGCGTCGGTAGATACTTTTCTCGACGTCGGAACCTACTTTTGTCGACGTCGGTAACGACTTTTGTTGACGCCGGTACCTACTTTTGTCGACGTCGGTAACTACTTCTGTCGACGTCAGTAACGACTTTTGTCGACGTCGGTAGCGACCTTTGTCGACGTTCAAACTACTTCTTTCGACGTCGGTAATTACTTTAGTCGACGTCGGTAACTACTTTTGTCGACGTCGGTAACGACTTTTGTCGACGTCGGTAGCGACCTTTGTCGACGTCGAAACTACTTTTGTCGACGTCGGTACCTACTTTTTCGACGTCGGTAACTACTTTTGTCGTCGTCGTTAACAACATATGTCGTCGTCGGTAAGTACTTTTGTCGACGTCGGTACCTACATTTGTCGACGTCGGCTACGTCTTTTGTCGATGTCGGCTACGTCTTTTGTCGACGTCGGTAACTACATTTGACGACGTCGGTAATGACTTTTATCGACATAGGAAACGGCCTTTGTCGACGTCGGTAACGACCATTGTCGACAACGGCAACACATTTTGTCGACGTCGATACTACTTTTGTCGACGTCGGTACCTACTTCTGTCGACGTCGTTAGCTACTTTTGTCGACGTCGGTAACGACTTTTGTCGACGTCGGTAACTACTTCTGTCGACGTCAGTAACGACTTTAGTCAACGTCGGTAGCGACCTTTGTCGACGTTCAAACTACATTTTTCGACGTCGGTAATTACTTTATTCGACGTCGGTAACTACTTTTGTCGACGTCGGTATCTACTTTTGTCGACGTCGGTAAGTACTTTTGTCGACGTCGGTTACTACTTTTGTCGACGTCGGTTACTACTAATGTCGACGTCGGTACCTACTTTTTCCGACGTCGGTAACTACTTTTGTCGACGTCGGTAACTACTTATGTCAACGACGGTACTACTTTTGTCGACGTCGGTAACTACTTTTGTCGACGTCGAAGCTTCTTTTGTCGACGTCGGTACTTACTTCTGTCGACGTCGGTAGCTACTTTTGTCGACGTCGGTACCTACTTTGTCGACGTCGGGAAGTACTTTTGTCGACGTCGGTAGCTACTTTCGTCGACGTCGGTAGCTACTTTTGTCGTCGTCGGTAAGTACTTTTGTCGACGTCGGTACCTACTTTTGTCGACGTCGGTAAGTACTTTTGTCGACGTTAGTAGCTACTTTTTTCGACGTCGGTATCATTTTTGTTGACGTCGGTAACGACTTTAGTCGACGTCGGTAGCGACCTTTGTCGACGTCGAAACTACTCATGTCGATGTCGTTAACGACTTTTTTCTACGTCGGTAGCGACCTTTGTCGGCGTCGGTAAGTCCTTTTGTCGACGTCGGTAGCTACTTTTGTCGACGTCGGTATCTACTTTTGTCGACGTCGGTAGCTACTTTTGTCGACATCGGTAAGTACTTTTGTCGACGTCCGTAGATACCTTTGTCGACGTCGGTAGAGATTTTTGTCGACTTCGCTAACTACTTTTGTCGACGTCGGCAACGACTTTTGTCGACGTCGGTAGCGACCTTTGTCGGCGTCGGTACCTACTTTTTCGACGTCGGTAACTACTTTTGTCGACGTCGGTATCTACTTTTCTCGACCTCGGTATCTAGTTTTGTCGACGTCGGTATCTACTTTTGTCGACGTCGGGAAGTACTTTTGTCGACGTTGGTAGTCATTTTTGTCAACGTCGGTACCTACTTTTGTCGACATAGGTCTCTACTTATTTCGACGTCGGTATCTACTTTTGTCGTCTTCGGTAACGACTTTAGTCGACGTCGGTATCGACCTTTATCGACGTCGAAACTACTTTTGTCGACGTCGGTAACTACGTTTGTCGACGTTGGTAATGACTTTTGTCGACGTCGGTAGCGACCTTTGTCGACGTCGAAAGTACTCCTGTCGACGTCGGTACCTACTTTTTCGACGTCGGTAGATACTTTTCTCGACGTCGGTACCTACTTTTGTCGACGTCGGTAACGACTTTTGTCGACGTCGGTACCTACTTTTGTCGACGTCGGTAACTACTTCTGTCGACGTCAATAACGACTTTTGTCGACGTCGGTAGCGACCTTTGTCGACGTTCAAACTACTTCTTTCGACGTCGGTAATTACTTTAGTCGACGTCGGTAACTACTTTTGTCGACGTCGGTAACGACTTTTGTCGACGTCGGTAGCGACCTTTGTCGACGTCGAAACTACTTTTGTCGACGTCGGCACCTACTTTTTCGACGTCGGTAACTACTTTTGTCGACGTCGGTAACAACTTATGTCGTCGTCGGTAAGTACTTTTGTCGACGTCGGTAGCTACTTTTTTCGACGTCGGTATCTATTTTGTCGACGTCGGTAACTATTTTTGTCGACGTCAAAACTACTTTTGTCGACGTCGGTGACTACTTTTGTCGATGTCGGTACCTACATTTGTCGACGTCGTCTTCGTCTTTTGTCGACAACGGTAACTACATTTGATGACGTCGGTAATGACTTTTATCGACGTAGGAAACGGCCTTTGTCGACGTCGGTAACGACCTTTGTCGACAACGGTAACACATTTTGTCGACGTCGATACTACTTTTGTCGACGTCGGTACCTATTTCTGTCGACGTCGGTAGCTACTTTTGTCGACGTCGGTAACTACTTCTCTCGACGTCAGTAACGACTTTTGTCGACGTCGGTAGCGACCTTTGTCGACGTTCAAACTACTTTTTTCGACGTCGGTAATTACTTTAGTCGACGTCGGTAACTACTTTTGTCGACGTCGGTATCTACTTTTGTCCACGTCGGTAAGTACTTTTGTCGACGTCGGTTACTACTTTTGTCGACGTCGGTTACTACCAATGTCGACGTCGGTAACTACTTATGTCAACGACGGTACTACTTTTGTCGACGTCGGTAACTACTTTTGTCGACGTCGAAGCTTCTTTTGTCGACGTCGGTACTTACTTCTGTCGCCGTCGGTAGCTACTTTTGTCGACGTCGGTTCCTACTTTTGTCGACGTCGGGAAGTACTTTTGTCGACGTCGGTAGCTACTTTCGTCGACGTCGGTAAGTACTCTTGTCGACGTCGGTAGCTACTTTTGTCGACGTCGGTAGCTACTTTTGTCGGCGTCGATAGCTATTTTTGTCGACGTCGCTAGCTAATTTTTTCGACGTCGGGATCTACTTTTGTCGACGTCGGTAAGTATTTTTGTAGACGTCGGTATCTACTTTTGTCGACGTTGGTATCTACTTTTGTCGACGTCGGTAAGTACTTTTGTCGACGTTAGTAGCTACTTTTTTCGACGTCGGTATCATTTTTGTCGACGTCGGTAACGACTTTAGTCGACGGCGGTAGCGACCTTTGTCGACGTCGAAACTACTTTTGTCGACGTCGGTAGCGACCTTTGTCGACGTCGAAACTGCTTTTATCGACGTCGGTAAATACTTTTGTCGACGTCGGTTACTAATTTTGTCGACGCCGGTACCTACTTTTTCGACGTCGGTAACTACTTTTGACGACGTCGGTAACAACTTTTGTCGTCGTCGGTAAGTAATTTTGTCGTCGTCGGTAGCTACTTTTGTCGACGTCGGTAGCTAATTTTTCCGACGTCGGTATCTACTTTTGTCGACGTCGGTAAGTACTTTTGTCGACTTCGGTTAATACTTTTGTCGACGTCGGTTACTACTTTTGACGACGTCGGTACCTACTGTTGTCGACGTCGGTAACTACTTTTGTCGACGTCGGTAACGACTTGTGTCGACGTCGGTAGCGACCTTTGTCGACGTCGGTACCTACTTTTGTCGACGTCGGCTACGTCTTTTGTCGACGTCGGCTACGTCTTTTGTCGACGTGGGTAACTACATTTGACGACGTCGGTAACGACTTTTATCGCCGTCGGAAAGTACCTTTGTCGACGTCGGTAACGACTTTTGTGGACGTCGGTATTTCATTTTGTCGACGTCGAAACTACTTTTGTCGACGTCGGTACCTACTTCTGTCGACGTCGGTAGTTACTTCTGTCGACGTTGGTAACGACTTTTGTCGACGTCGGTATCTACTTTTGTCGACGTCGGTATCTACTTTTGTCGAAGTCGGTGAGTACTTTAATCGACGTCGGCATCTACTTTTGTGGACGTCGGTATCTAATTTTGTCGACGTCGGGAAGTACTTTTGTCGACGAGGGTAATTACTTTAATTGTCGTCGGTATTACTTTTGTCGACGTCGTTAACTACTTTTGTCGACGTCGGTAACTACTTTGTTAACTTCGGTACTACTTTTGTCGATGTCGGTAACTACTTTTGACGACGTCGGAAAAGACCTTTGTCGACGTCGGAAACAACTTTTGTGGTCCTCGGTAACAACTTCTATCGACGTCGGTAACTACTTTTGTCGACGTCGGTAATGACTTTTGTCGACGTCGGTAGCGACTTTTGTCGACGTCGTAACTTTTTTGTCGACGACGGTACCTACTTCTGTCGACGTCGATAGTTACTTATGTCGACGTCGGTAACGAATTTTGCCGACGTCGGTATCTACTTTTGTCGACGTAGGTAAGTCCTTTTGTCGACGTCGGCAAGTACTTTAGTCGACGTCGGTACCTACTTTTGCCGATGTCCGTAACTACCTTTGTCGACGTCGGTAACTACTTATGTGTACGTCCAAACTACTTTTGTCGACGTCGGTACCTAGTTCTGTCGACGTCGGTAGCTACTTTTGCCGACGTCGGTAACGACATTTGTCGATGTAGGTAACAACTTTTGTCGACGTCGGTATTTATTTTTGTCGACGTCGGTAACTACTTTTATCGACGTGGAAACTACTTTTGTCGACGTCGGTACCTACTTCTGTCGACGTCGGTAACTACTTTTGTCGACGTCGGTAAGGACTTCTGTCGACGTAGGTAGTGACTTTTGTCGACGTCGGTAACTGCTTTTGTCGACGGCGAAACTACTTTTGTCGACGTCGGTACCTATTTCTATCGAAGTCGGTAGCTACTTCTGTCGACGTCGGTAACTACTTTTGTCGACGTCGGTAGTAACTTTTGTCGACGTCGGTAACTACTTATGTCGACGTCGAAACTACTTTTGTCGACTTCGGTACCTACTTCTGTCGACGTCGGTAGCTACTTTTGTCGACGACGGTAACGACTTTTGCCGACGTCGGTATCTACTTTTGTCGACGTTGGTAAGTACTGTTGTCGACGTCGGCAAGTACTTTTGTCGACGTCGGTACCTACTTTTGTCGATGTCCGTAACTACCTTTGTCAACGTTGGTAGCTACGTTTGTCGACGTCGGTAACGAATTTGTCGACGTCGGTAACGACTTTTGTCGACGTCGGTAGCTACTTTTGTCGACGTCGGTAGCTACTTTTTTCGACGTCTTTCCTACTTTTGTCGACGTCGGTAAGTACATTTTTCGACGTCTTTTCTACTTTTGTCGACGGCGGTAGCTACTTTTGTCGACGTAGGTCGCCACTTTTTCGACGTCTTTATCTACTTTTGTCGACGTCGGTAGCTACTTTTGTCGACGTCGGTAGCTACTTTTTTCGACGTCTTTTCTACTTTTGTCGACGTCGGTAAGTACATTTTTCGACGTCTTTTCTACTTTTGTCGACGGCGGTAGCTACTTTTGTCGACGTAGGTCGCCACTTTTTCGACGTCTTTATCTACTTTTGTCGACGTCGGTAAGTACCTTTGTCGACGTCGGTTACTACTTTTGTAGACGTCGGTTACTACTTTAGTCGACGTCGGTAAGTACTTTTGTCGACGTCGGTTTCTACTTTTGTCGACGTCGGTACCTACTTTTGCCGACGTCGGTAACTACTTTTGTCGACGTCGGTAACTACTTATGTCAACATCGGTACTACTTTTGTCGACGTCGGTAACTACTTTTGTCGACGTCGAAACTACTTTTGTCGACGTCGGTACCTACTTCTGTCGACGTCGGTAGCTACTTTCGTCGACGTCGGTAAGTACTTTTGACGACATCGGTAGCTACTTTTGTCGACGTCGGTATCTACTTTTGTCGACGTCGGTAAGTACTTTTGTCGATTTCGGTAGACACTTTTGTCGACGTCGGTAAGTACTTCTGTCGACGTCGGCAGCTACTTTTGTCGACATCGGTAGCTACTTTTGTCGACGTCGGTAGCGACCATTGTCGACGTCGGTACCTACTTTTGTCGACGTCGGTACCTACTTCTGTCGACGTCGGTAGCTATTTTTTTCGACGTCGGTATCTTCTTTTGTCGACATCGATAAGTACTTTTGTCGACGTAGGTTACTACTATTGTCGACGTTGGTTACTACTTTTGTCGACGTCGGTAACTACTTTTGGTGACGTCGGTAACGACTTTTGTCGACGTCGGTAAAGACTTTTGTCGACGTCGAAACTACTATTGTCGACGTCGGTACCTACTTCTGTCGACGTCGGTAGCTACTTTTATCGACGTCGGTAACTACTTTTGTCGACGTCGGTAGCTACTTTTGTCGACGTCGGTATCTACTTTTGTCGACGTCGGTAGCTATTTTTGTCGACGTCGGTATCTACTTTTGTCGACATCGGAAACGACTTTAGTCGACGTCGGTAGCGAACTTTGTCGACGTCGAAACTACTTTTGTCGACGTCGGTAACGACTTTTTTCTACGTCGGTAGCGACCTTTGTCGACGTCGAAAGTACTTTTGTCGATGTCGGTAAATATTTTTGTCGACGTCGGTACCTACTTTTGTCGACTTCGGAACCGACTTTTGTCGACGTCGGTAGCGACCTTTGTCGACGTCGAAACTACTTTGATCGACGTCGGTACCTACTTTTTCGGCGTCGGTAACTACTTTTGTCGACGTCGGTTTCTACTTTTGCCGACGTCGGTACCTACTTTTGTCGACGTCGGTAACTCCTTCTGTCGACGTCGGTAACGACTTTTGTCGACGTCGGTACCTACTGTTGTCGACGTCGGTAAATACTTTTGTCGACGTCGGTAACGATTTGTGTCGACGCCGGTAGCGTCCTTTGTCGACGTCGGTACCTACTTTGGTCGACGTCGGCTACGTCTTTTCTCGACGTCGGTAACTACATTCGAAGACGTCGGTAACGACTTTTATCGCCGTCGGAAACGACCTTTGTGGACGTCGGTAACGACTTTTGTGGACGTCGTTAACTCATTTTGTCGAAGTCGAAACTACTTTTGTCGACGTCGGTACCTACTTCTGTCGACGTGGGAAGCTACTTTTGTCGACGTTGGTAACGACTTTTGTCGACGTCGGTATCTACTTTTGTCGACGTCGGTATCCACTTTTGTCGACGTCGGTATCTACTTTTTTCCACGTCGAAACTACTTTTGTCGACGTCGGTACCTACTTCTGTCGACGTCGAAACTACATTTGTCGACGTCGGTACCTACTTCGGTCGACGACGGTAGATACTTTCGTCGACGTCGGTAAGTACTTTTGACAATGTCGGTAGCTACTTTTGTCGACGTCGGTACCAACCTTTGTCGATGTCCGTAACTACCTATGTCGACGTCGGTAGCTACGTTTGTCGACGTCGGTAACGACTTTTGTCAACGTCGTTAACTACTTTTGTCAACGTCGGTAGCTACTTTTGTCGACGTCGGTAGCAACTTCTTTCGACGTCTTTATCTACTTTTGTCGACGTCGGTAAGTACTTTTGTCGTCGTTAGTTACTACTTTTGTCGACATCGGTTACTACTTTTGTCGACGTCGGTAAGTACTTTTGTCGACGTCGGTTACTACTTTTGTCGACGTCAGTTACTACTTTTGTCGACGTCAGTACCTACTTTTGCCGACGTCGGTAACTACTTTTGTCGACGTCGGTAACTACTTATGTCAACTTCGGTACTACTTTTGTCGACGTCGGTAACTACTTTTATCGATGTCGAAACTACTTTTGCCGACGTCGGTACCTACTTCTGTCGACGTTGGTAGCTACTTTCGTCGACGTCGGTAAGTACTTTTGACGCCGTCGGTAGCTACTTTTGTCGACGTCGGTATCTACTTTTGTCGATGACGGTAGGTACTTTTGTCGACGTCGGTAAGTACTCTTGTCGACGTCGGTAGCTACTTTTGTCGACGTCGATAGCTACTTTTTTCGACGTCGGTATCTACTTTTGTCGACGCCGGAACCTACTTCTGTCGACGTCGGTACCTACTTTTTCGACGTCGGTGCCTACTTTTTCGACGTCGGTAGATACTTTTGTCGACTTCGGTACCTACTTTTGTCTACGTCGGTAACTACTTCTGTCGACATCGCTAACGACTTTTGTCCACGTCGGTGACAACTTTTGTCGTCGTCGGTAAGTACTTTTGTCGACGTCGTTATCTATTTTTGTCGACATTGGTTACTACTTTTGCCGGCGTCGGTTACTACTTTTTTCGACGTCGGTACTTCTGTCGACGTCGGTAACGACTTTTGTCGACGTCGTTAGCGACCGTTGTCGACGTCGAAACTACTTTTCTCGACGTCGGTACCTACTTTTTCGACGTCGGTAACTACTTTTGTCGACGTCGGTAACAACTTTTGTCGACGTGGGTAAGTACGTTTATCGACGTCGGTAAGTACTTTTGTCGACGTCGGTAAGTACTTTTGTCGACGTCGGTAGCTACTTTTATCGATGTCGTTATCTATTTTTGTCGACGTTGGTAAGTATTTTTGTCGTCGTCGGTAGCTACTTTTGTCGACGTAGGTAGCTACTTTTTTCGACGTCGGTATCGACTTTTGTCGACGTCGGTACATACTTCTGTCGACTTCGCTAGCTACTTTTTTCGACGTCGGTAACTACTCGTGTCGACGTCGGTAACTACTTTTGTCGACGTCGGTACCTAATTTTTCGACGTCGGTGGCTACTTTTTCGACGTCGGTAACTACTTTTGTCGACGTCGGTGACAACTTTTGTCGTCGTCAGTAAGTACTTTTGTCGACGTCGGTAACTACTCTTGTCGACGTCGGAAACTACTTTCGTCGACGTCGGTACCTACTTTTTCGACGTCGGTGCCTACTTTTTCGACGTCGGTAAGTACTTCTGTCGACGTCGGTGACAACTTTTGTCGTCGTCGGTACAAACTTTTTCGACGTCGGTAAATACTTTTGTCGACGTCGGTACCTACTTTTTTCGACTTCGGTGCCTACTTTTTCGACGTCGGTAACTACTTTTTCGACGTCGGTAACTACTTTTGTCGACGTCGGTGACAACTTTTGTCGTGTTCGATAAGTACTTTTGTCGACGTCGGTAGCTGCTTTTGTCGACGTCGGTAGCTACTTTTTCGACGTCCTTATCTACTTTTGTCGACGTCGGTAAGTACTTTTGTCGACGTTGGTTACTACTTTTGCCGACGTCGGTTACTACTTTTTTCGACGTCGGTAATAACTTCTGTCGACGTGGGTAACGACTTTTGTCGATGTCGCTAGCGACCGTTGTCGCCGTCGAAACTACTTTTGTCGATGTCGGTACCTACTTTTTCGACGTCGGTAACTACTTTTGTCGACGTCGGTACCTACTTTTTTCGACGTCGGTGCCTACTTTTTCGACGTCGGTAACTACTTTTGTCGACGTCGGTGACAACTTTTGTCGTCGTCGGTAGGTACTTTTGTCGACGTCGGTAGCAGCTTTTGTCGACGTCGATACCTACTTTTTTCGACGTCTTTATCTACTTTTGACGACGTCGGTAAGTACTTTTGTCGACGTTGGTTACTACTTTTGCCGGCGTCGGTTACTACTTTTTTCGACGTCGGTACTTACTTCTGTCGACGTCGGTAACGACTTTTGTCGACGTCGTTAGCGACCGTTGTCGACGTCGAAACTACTTTTCTCGACGTCGGTACCTAGTTTTTCGACGTCGGTAACTACTTTTGTCGACGTCGGTATCAACTTTTGTCGACGTGGGTAAGTACGTTTATCGACGTCGGTAAGTACGTTTGTCGACGTCGGTAAGTACTTTTGTCGACGTCGGTAGCTACTTTTGTCGACGTCGTTATCTATTTTTGTCGACGTTGGTAAGTACTTTTGTCGACGTTGGTTACTACTTTTGCCGGCGTCGGTTACTACTTTTTTCGACGTCGGTACTTCTGTCGACGTCGGTAACGACTTTTGTCGACGTCGTTAGCGACCGTTGTCGACGTCGAAACTACTTTTCTCGACGTCGGTACCTACTTTTTCGACGTCGGTAACTATTTTTGTCGACGTCGGTAACAACTTTTGTCGACGTGGGTAGGTACGTTTATCGACGTCGGTAAGTACTTTTGTCGACGTCGGTAGCTACATTTGTCGACGTCGTTATCTATTTTTGTCGACGTTGGTAATTATTTTTGTCGTCGTCGGTAGCTACTTTTGTCGACGTAGGTAGCTACTTTTTTCGACGTCGGTATCGACATTTGTCGACGTCGGTACATACTTCTGTCGACTTCGCTAGCTACTTTTTTCGACTCGGTAAATACTCGTGTCGACGTCGGTAACTACTTTTGTCGACGTCGGTACCTACTTTTTCGACGTCGGTGCCTACTTTTTCGACGTCGGTAACTACTTTTGTCGACGTCGGTGACAACTTTTGTCGTCGTCGGTAAGTACTTTTGTCGACGTCGGTAATTACTCTTGTCGACGTCGGAAACTACTTTTGTCGACGTCGGTACCTACTTTTTCGACGTCGGTGCCTACTTTTTCGACGTCGGTAAGTACTTCTGTCGACGTCGGTGACAACTTTTGTCGTCGTCGGTACAAACTTTTTCGACGTCGGTAACTACTTTTGTCGACGTCGGTACCTACTTTTTTCGACGTCGGTGCCTACTTTTTCGACGTCGGTAACTACTTTTTCGACGTCGGTAACTACTTTTGTCGACGTCGGTGACAACTTTTGTCGTGTTCGGTAAGTACTTTTGTCGACGTCGGTAGCTGCTTTTGTCGACGTCGGTAGCTACTTTTTTCGACGTCCTTATCTACTTTTGTCGACGTCGGTAAGTACTTTTGTCGACGTTGGTTACTACTTTTGCCGACGTCGGTTACTACTTTTTTCGACGTCGGTACCTACTTCTGTCGACGTCGGTATCTACTTTTGTCGACGTCGGAACCTACTTCTGTCGACGTCGGTACCTACTTTTTTCGACGTCGGTGCCTACTTTTTCGACGTCGGTAACTACTTTTGTCGACGTCGGTGACAACTTTTGTCGTCGTCGGTAAGAACTTTTGTCGACGTGGGTAAGTCTGTTTGTCGACGTCGGTAAGTACTTTTGTCGACGTCGTTAAGTACTTTTGGCGACGTCGGTATCTATTTTTGTCGACGTCGGTAATTATTTTTGTCGACGTCGGTAGCTACTTTTGTCGACGTCGGTAGCTACTTTTTTCGACGTCGGTATCTACTTTTGTCGACGTCGGTACCTACTTCTGTCGACTTCGCTAGCTACTTTCTTCGACGTCGGTAACTACTCTCGTCGACGTCGGTAACTACTTTTGTCGACGTCGGTACCTACTTTTTCGACGTCGGTGCCTACTTTTTCGACGTCGGTAACTGCTTTTGTCGACGTCGGTGACAACTTTTTTCGTCGTCGTTAAGTACTTTATCGACGTCGGTATCTACTTATGTCGACGTCTTTAGCTACTTTTGTCGACGTCGATATCTATTTTTGTCGACGTCGGTATCTACTTTTTTCCACGTCGAAACTACTTTTGTCGACGTCGGTACCTACTTCTGTCGACGTCGGTAAATACTTTTGTCGACGTCGAAACTACATTTGTCGACGTCGGTACCTACTTCGGTCGACGTCGGTAGATACTTTCGTCGACGTCGGTAAGTACTTTTGACAATGTCGGTAGCTACTTTTGTCGACGTCGGTACCAACTTTTGTCGATGTCCGTAACTACCTATGTCGACGTCGGTAGGTACGTTTGTCGACGTCGGTAACGACTTTTGTCAACGTCGTTAACTACTTTTGTCAACGTCGGTAGCTACTTTTGTCGATGTCGGTAGCAACTTCTTTCGACGTCTTTATCTACTTTTGTCGACGTCGGTATAACTTTTGTCGTCGTTAGTTACTACTTTTGTCGACATCGGTTACTACTTTTGTCGACGTCGGTAAGTACTTTTGTCGACGTCGGTTACTACTTTTGTCGACGTCAGTTACTACTTTTGTCGACGTCAGTACCTACTTTTGCCGACGTCGGTAACTACTTTTGTCGACGTCGGTAACTACTTATGTCAACTTCGGTACTACTTTTGTCGACGTCGGTAACTACTTTTATCGATGTCGAAACTACTTTTGCCGACGTCGGTACCTACTTCTGTCGACGTCGGTAGCTACTTTCGTCGACGTCGGTAAGTACTTTTGACGCCGTCGGTAGCTACTTTTGTCGACGTCGGTATCTACTTTTGTCGATGACGGTAGCTACTTTTGTCGACGTCGGTAAGTACTTTTGTCGACGTCGGTAGCTACTTTTGTCGACGTCGGTAGCTACTTTTTCGACGTCAGTATCTACTTTTGTCGACGTCGGAACCTACTTCTGTCGACGTCGGTACCTACTTTTTTCGACGTCGGTGCCTACTTTTTCGACGTCGGTAGATACTTTTGTCGACCTCGGTACCTACTTTTGTCTACGTCGGTAACTACTTCTGTCGACGTCGCTAACGACTTTTGTCGACGTCGGTGACAACTTTTGTCGTCGTCGGTAAGTACTTTTGTCGACGTCGGTAGCTACTTTTTTCGACGTCTTTATCTACTTTTGTCGACGTCGGTAAGTACTTTTGTCGACGTTGGTTACTACTTTTGCCGACGTCGGTTACTACTATTTTCGACGTCGGTACCTACTTCTGTCGACGTCGGTAACGACTTTTGTCGACGTCGTTAGCGACCGTTGTCGCCGTCGAAACTACTTTTGTCGATGTCGGTACCTACATTTTCGACGTCGGTAACTACTTTTGTCGACGTCGGTACCTACTTTTTTCGACGTCGGTGCCTACTTTTTCGACGTCGGTAACTACTTTTGTCGACGTCGGTGACAACTTTTGTCGTCGTCGGTAGGTACTTTTGTCGACGTCGGTAGCTGCTTTTGTCGACGTCGATACCTCCTTTTTTCGACGTCTTTATCTACTTTTGACGACGTCGGTAGGTACTTTTGTCGACGTTGGTTACTACTTTTGCCGGCGTCGGTTACTACTTTTTTCGACGTCGGTACTTACTTCTGTCGACGTCGGTAACGACTTTTGTGGACGTCGTTAGCGTCCGTTGTCGACGTCGAAACTACTTTTCTCGACGTCGGTACCTACTTTTTCGACGTCGGTAACTACTTTTGTCGACGTCGGTAACAACTTTTGTCGACGTGGGTAAGTACGTTTATCGACGTCGGTAAGTACTTTTGTCGACGTCGGCAAGTACTTTTGTCGACGTCGGTAGCTACTTTTGTCGACGTCGTTATCTATTTTTGTCGACGTTGGTAAGTACTTTTGTCGACGTTGGTTACTACTTTTGCCGGCGTCGGTTACTACTTTTTTCGACGTCGGTAACGACTTTTGTCGACGTCGTTAGCGACCGTTGTCGACGTCGAAACTACTTTTCTCGACGTCGGTACCTACATTTTCGACGTCGGTAACTACTTTTGTCGACGTCGGTAACAACTTTTGTCGACGTGGGTAAGTACGTTTATCGACGTCGGTAAGTACTTTTGTCGACGTCGGTAAGTACTTTTGTCGACGTCGGTAGCTACTTTTGTCGACGTCGTTATCTATTTTTGTCGACGTTGGTAAGTATTTTTGTCGTCGTCGGTAGCTACTTTTGTCGACGTATGTAGCTACTTTTTTCGACGTCGGTATCGACTTTTGTCGACGTCGGTACATACTTCTGTCGACTTCGCTAGCTACTTTTTTCGACGTCGGTAACTACTCGTGTCGACGTCGGTAACTACTTTTGTCGTCGTCGGTAACTACTTTTGTCGACGTCGAAACTACTCTTGTCGACGTCGGTACCTACTTCTGTCGACGTCGGTAGCTACTTTCGTCGACGTCGGTAACGACTTTTGCCGACGTCGATATCTACTTTTGTCGACGTCGGTAAGTACTTTTGTCGTCGTCGGTAACTACTTTTGTCGACGTCGAAACTACTTTTGTCGTCGTGGTACCTACTTCTGTCGACGTCGGTACTACTTTCGTCGACGTCGGTAACGACTTTTGCCGACGTCGGTATCTACTTTTGTCGACGTCGGTACCTACTTTTGTCGACGTCGGGAAGTACTTTTGTCGACGTCGGTAGCTACTTTTGTCGACGTCGGTACCTACTTCTGTCGACGTCGGTAGCTACTTTCGTCGACGTCGGTAACGACTTTTGCCGACGTCGGTATCTACTTTTGTCGACGTCGGTAGCTACTTTTGTCGACGTCGGTCGCTATTTTTTTCGACGTCTTTATCTACTTTTGTCGACGTCGGTAAGTACTTTTGTCGACGTCGGTTACTACTTTTGTAGACGTCGGTAACTACTTTTGTCTACGTCGGTAAGTACTTTTGCCGACGTCGGTTTCTACTTTTGTCGACGTCGGTTACTACTTTTGTCGACGTCGGTACCTACTTTTGCCGACGTCAGTAACTGCTTTTGTCGTCGTCGGTAACTACTTATGTCAACGTCGGTACTACTTTTGTCGACGTCGGTAACTACTTATGTCGACGTCGAAACTACTTTTGTCGACGTCGGTACCTACTTCTGTCGACGTCGGTAGCTACTTTCGTCGACGTCGGTAAGTACTTTTGACGACATCGGTAGCTACTTTTGTCGACGTCAGTATCTACTTATGTCGACGTCGGTAAGTACTTTTGTCGATGTCGGTAGCTACTTTTGTCGACGTCGGTAAGTACTTCTGTCGACGTCGGCAGCTACTTTTGTCGACATCGGTAGCTACTTTTGTCGACGTCGGTAACTACATTTATACGTGGAAACTACTTTTGTCGACGTCGGTACCTACTTCTGTCGACGTCGGTAACTACTTTTGTCGACGTCGGTAAGGACTTCTGTCGACGTAGGTAGTGACTTTTGTCGACGTCGGTAACTACTTTTGTCGACGTCGAAACTACTTTTGTCGACGTCGGTACCTACTTCTATCGACGTGGGTAGCTACTTCTGTCGACGTCGGTAACTACTTTTATCGACGTCGGTAGTGACTTTTGTCGTCGTCGGTAACTACTTTTGTCGACGTCGAAACTACTTTTGTCGACGTCGGTACCTACTTCTGTCGACGTCGGTAGCTACTTTCGTCGACGACGGTAACGACTTTTGCCGACGTCGATATCTACTTTTGTCGACGTCGGTAAGTACTTTTGTCGTCGTCGGTAACTACTTTTGTCGACGTCGAAACTACTTTTGTCGACGTCGGTACCTACTTCTGTCGACGTCGGTAGCTACTTTCGTCGACGTCGGTAACGACTTTTGTCGACGTCGGTACCTACTTTTGTCGACGTCGGTAGCTACTTTCGTCGACGTCGGTAAGTACCTTTGTCGTCGTCGGTAACTACTTTTGTCGACGTCGAAACTACTTTTGTCGACGTCGGTACCTACTTCTGTCGACGTCGGTATCTACTTTCGTCGACGTCGGTAGCTACTTTTGTCGACGTCGGTCGCTATTTTTTTCGACGTCTTTATCTACTTTTGTCGACGTCGGTAAGTACTTTTGTCGACGTCGGTTACTACTTTTGTAGACGTCGGTAACTACTTTTGTCGACGTCGGTAAGTATTTTTGTCGACGTCGGTTTCTACTTTTGTCGACGTCGGTTACTACTTTTGTCGACGTCGGTACCTACTTTTGCCGACGTCAGTAACTACTTTTGTCGTCGTCGGTAACTACTTATGTCAACGTCGGTACTACTTTTGTCGACGTCGGTAACTACTTTTGTCGACGTCGAAACTACTTTTGTCGACGTCGGTACCTACTTCTGTCGACCTCGGTAGCTACTTTCGTCGACGTCGGTAAGTACTTTTGACGACATCGGTAGCTACTTTTGTCGACGTCAGTATCTACTTTTGTCGACGTCGGTAAGTACTTTTGTCGATGTCGGTAGCTACTTTTGTCGACGTCGGTAAGTACTTCTGTCGACGTCGGCAGCTACTTTTGTCGACATCGGTAGCTACTTTTGTCGACGTCGGTAGCGACCTTTGTCGACGTCGGTACCTACTTCTGTCGACGTCGGTAGCTACTTTTTTCGACGTCGGTATCTTCTTTTGTCGACATCGGTAAGTACTTTTGTCGACGTTGGTTACTACTTTTGTCGACGTCGGTAACTACTTTTGTTGACGTCGGTAACGACTTTTGTCGACGTCGGTAAAGACTTTTGTCGACGTCGAAACTACTATTGTTGACGTCGGTACCTACTTCTGTCGACGTCGGTAGCTACTTTTGTCGACGTCGGTAGCTACTTTTGTCGAAGTCGGTAAGTACTTTTGTCGACGTCGGTAAGTACTTTTGTCGACGTCGGTAGCTACTTTTGTCGACGACGGTACCTACTTTTGTCGACGTCGGTATCTACTTTTGTCGACATCAGTAAGTACTTTTGTCGACGTCGGTAGATACTTTTGTCGACGTCGGTAACGACTTTAGTCGACGTCGGTAGCGACCTTTATCGACGTCGAAACTACTTTTGTCGACGTCGAAAACTGTGTTTGTCGACGTCGGTAACGACTTTTGTCGACGTCGGTAGTGACCTTTGTCGACGTCGAAAGTACTTTTGTCGACGTCGGTACCTACTTTTTTGACGTCGGTAGATACCTTTGTCGACGTCGGTACCTACTTTTGTCGACGTCGGTAAAGACTTTTGTCGACGTCGGTACCTACTTTTGTCGACGTCGGTAAATACTTCTGTCGACGTCGGTAACGACTTTTGTCGACGTCGGTAGCGACCTTTGTCGATGTTCAAACTACTTTTTTCGACGTCGGTAATTACTTTAGTCGACGTCGGTAACTACTTTTGTCGACGTCGGTAACGACATTTGTCGACGTCAGTAGAACCTTTGTCGACGTCGAAACTACTTTTGGCGACGTCGGAACCTACTTTTTCGACGTCGGTAACTACTTTTGTCGACGTCGGTAACAACTTTTGTCGTCGTCGGTAAGTACTTTTGTCGACGTCGGTAGCTACCTTTGTCGACGTCGGTAGCTACTTTTTCGACGTCGGTATCTATTTTGTCGACGTCGGTAACTATTTTTGTCGACGTCGAAACTACTTTTGTCGACGTCGGATACTACTTTTTTCGACGTCGGTACCTACCTTTGTCGACGTCGGCTACGTCTTTGGTCGACGTCGGTATCTACATTTGACGACGTCGGTAATGACTTTTATCGACGTCGGAAACGACCTTTGTCGACGTCGGTAACGACCTCTGTCGACAACGGTAACACATTTTGTCGACGTCGAAACTACTTTTGTCGACGTCGGTACCTACTTCTGTCGACGTCGGTAGCTACTTTTGTCGACGTCGGTAACGACTTTTGTCGACGTCGGTATCTAATGTTTTCGACGTCGGTATCTACATTTGTCGACGTCGGTAAGTACTTTTGTCGACGTCGGTAAGTACTTTTGTCGACGTCGGTCGCTACTTTTTTCGACGTCGGCATCCACTTTTGTCGACGTCGGTAAGTACTTTTGTCGACGTCGGTTACTACTGCTGTCGACGTCGGTTACTACTAATGTCGACGTCGGTACCTACTTTTTCCGACATCGGTATCTACTTTTGTCGACGTCGGTAACTACTTATGTCAACGACGGTACTACTTTTGTTCACGTCGGTAACTACTTTTGTCGACGTCGAAGCTACTTTTGTCGACGTCGGTACCTACTTCTGTCGACTTCGCTAGCTACTTTTTTCGACGTCGGTATCTACTATTGTCGACGTCGGCAAGTACTTTTGTCGACGTCGGTAAGTACTTTTGTCGACGTCGGTAGCTACTTTTGTCGACGTCGGTAGCTACTTTTTTCGACGTCTTTATCCACTTTTGTCGACGTCGGTAAGTACTTTTGTCGACGAAGGTTACTGTTTTGTAGACGTCGGTTAGTACTTTTGTCGACGTCGGTTTCTACTTTTGTCGACGTCAATTACTACTTTTGTCGACGTCGGTTACTACTTTTGTAGACGTCGGTTACTACTTTTGTCGACGTCGGTAACTACTTTTGTCGACGTCGAAACTACTTTTGTCGACGTCGGTACTTACTTCTGTCGACGTCGGTAGCTAATTCCGTCGACGTCGGTAAGTACTTTTGACGACGTTGGTATCTACTTTTGTCGACGTCGGTAAGTACTTTTGTCGATGTCGGTAGCTACTGCTGTCGACGTCGGTACGTACTTCTGTGGACGTCGGTAGCTACTTTTGCCGACGTCTGTAGCTACTTTTGCCGACGTCGGTAGCGACCATTGTCGACGTCGGTACCTACTTTTGTCGACGTCGGTACCTACTTCTGTCGACGTCGGTAGCTACTTTTTTCGACGTCGGTATCTTCTTTTGTCGACATCGGTAAGTACTTTTGTCGACGTAGGTTACTACTATTGTCGACGTTGGTTACTACTTTTGTCGACGTCGGTAACGACTTTTGTCGACGTCGAAACTACTTTTGTCGACGTCGGTACCTACTTCTGTCGACGTCGGTAGCTACTTTTGTCGACGTCGGTAAGTACTTTTGTCGGCGTCGGTAAGTCCTTTTGTCGACGTCGGTAGCTACTTTTGTCGACGTCGGTATATACTTTTGTCGACGTCGGTAGCTACTTTTGTCGACGTCGGTATCTACTTTTGTCGACATCGGTAAGTACTTTTGTCGACGTCCGTAGATACCTTTGTCGACGTCGGTAGAGATTTTTGTCGACTTCGCTAACTACTTTTGTCGACGTCGGCAATGACTTTTGTCGACGTCGGTAGCGACCTTTGTCGGCGTCGGTACCTACTTTTTCGACGTCGGTAACTACTTTTGTCGACGTCGGTATCTACTTTTCTCGACCTCGGTATCTACTTTTGTCGACGTCGGTATCTACTTTTGTCGACGTCGGGAAGTACTTTTGTCGACGTCGGTAGTTACTTTTGTCAACGTCGGTACCTACTTTTGTCGACGTAGGTCTCTACTTATTTCGACGTCGGTAGATACTTTTCTCGACGTCGGTACCTACTTTTGTCGACGTCGGTAACGACTTTTGTCGACGTCGGTAACTACTTCTGTCGACGTCAATAACGACTTTTGTCGACGTCGGTAGCGACCTTTGTCGACGTTCAAACTACTTCTTTCGACGTCGGTAATTACTTTAGTCGACGTCGGTAACTACTTTTGTCGACGTCGGTAACGACTTTTGTCGACGTCGGTAGCGACCTTTGTCGACGTCGAAACTACTTTTGTCGACGTCGGCACCTACTTTTTCGACGTCGGTAACTACTTTTGTCGACGTCGGTAACAACTTATGTCGTCGTCGGTAAGTACTTTTGTCGACGTCGGTAACTACTTTTGTCGACGTCGGTAGCTACTTTTTTCGACGTCGGTATCTATTTTGTCGACGTCAAAACTACTTTTGTCGACGTCAAAACTACTTTTGTCGACGTCGGTTACTACTTTTGTCGATGTCGGTACCTACATTTGTCGACGTCGGCTACGTCTTTTGTCGACGTCGGTAACTACATTTGATGACGTCGGTAATGACTTTTATCGACGTAGGAAACGGCCTTTGTCGACGTCGGTAACGACCTTTGTCGACAACGATAACACATTTTGTCGACGTCGATACTACTTTTGTCGACGTCGGTACCTATTTCTGTCGACGTCGGTAGCTACTTTTGTCGACGTCGGTAACGACTTTTGTCGACGTCGGTACCTACTTTTGTCGACGTCGGTAACTACTTCTCTCGACGTCAGTAACGACTTTTGTCGACGTCGGTAGCGACCTTTGTCGACGTTCAAACTACTTTTTTCGACGTCGGTAATTACTTTAGTCGACGTCGGTAACTACTTTTGTCGACGTCGGTATCTACTTTTGTCCACGTCGGTAAGTACTTTTGTCGACGTCGGTTACTACTTTTGTCGACGTCGGTTACTACTAATGTCGACGTCGGTAACTACTTATGTCAACGACGGTACTACTTTTGTCGACGTCGGTAACTACTTTTGTCGACGTCGAAGCTTCTTTTGTCGACGTCGGTACTTACTTCTGTCGCCGTCGGTAGCTACTTTTGTCGACGTTGGTTCCTACTTTTGTCGACGTCGGGAAGTACTTTTGTCGACGTCGGTAGCTACTTTCGTCGACGTCGGTAAGTACTCTTGTCGACGTCGGTAGCTACCTTTGTCGACGTCGGTAAGTATTTCTGTCGACGTCGGTAAGTACTTTTGTTGACGTCGGTACCTACTTTTGTCGACGTCGGGAAGTACTTTTGTAGACGTCGGTACCTACTTTCGTCGACGTCGGTAAGTACTTTTGTCGACGTCGGTAGCTACTTTTGTCGACGTCGGTAAGTACTTTTGTCGACGTCGGTAAGTACTTTTGTCGACGTCGGTAGCTACTTTTGTCGGCGCCGATAGCTATTTTTGTCGACGTCGCTAGCTACTTTTTTCGACGTCGGTATCTACTTTTGTCGACGTCGGTAAGTACTTTTGTAGATGTCGGTATGTACTTTTGTCGACGTTGGTATCTACTTTTGTCGACGTCGGTAAGTACTTTTGTCGACGTTAGTAGCTACTTTTTTCGACGTCGGTATCATTTTTGTCGACGTCGGTAACGACTTTAGTCGACGTCGGTAGCGACCTTTGTCGACGTCGAAACTACTTTTGTCGACGTCGGTAGCGACCTTTGTCAACGTCGAAACTGCTTTTATCGACGTCGGTAAATACTTTTGTCGACGTCGGTTACTACTTTTGTCGACGTCGGTACCTACTTTTGCCGACGTCAGTAACTACTTTTGTCGTCGTCGGTAACTACTTATGTCAACGTCGGTACTACTTTTGTCGACGTCGGTAACTACTTTTGTCGACGTCGAAACTACTTTTGTCGACGTCGGTACCTACTTCTGTCGACCTCGGTAGCTACTTTCGTCGACGTCGGTAAGTACTTTTGACGACATCGGTAGCTACTTTTGTCGACGTCAGTATCTACTTTTGTCGACGTCGGTAAATACTTTTGTCGATGTCGGTAGCTACTTTTGTCGACGTCGGTAAGTACTTCTGTCGACGTCGGCAGCTACTTTTGTCGACATCGGTAGCTACTTTTGTCGACGTCGGTAGCGACCTTTGTCGACGTCGGTACCTACTTCTGTCGACGTCGGTAGCTACTTTTTTCGACGTCGGTATCTTCTTTTGTCGACATCGGTAAGTACTTTTGTCGACGTTGGTTACTACTTTTGTCGACGTCGGTAACTACTTTAGTTGACGTCGGTAACGACTTTTGTCGACGTCGGTAAAGACTTTTGTCGACGTCGAAACTACTATTGTTGACGTCGGTACCTACTTCTGTCGACGTCGGTAGCTACTTTTGTCGACGTCGGTAGCTACTTTTGTCGAAGTCGGTAAGTACTTTTGTCGACGTCGGTAAGTACTTTTGTCGACGTCGGTAGCTACTTTTGTCGACGACGGTACCTACTTTTGTCGACGTCGGTATCTACTTTTGTCGACATCAGTAAGTACTTTTGTCGACGTCGGTAGATACTTTTGTCAACGTCGGTAACTACTTCTCTCGACGTCAGTAACGACTTTTGTCGACGTCGGTAGCGACCTTTGTCGACGTTCAAACTACTTTTTTCGACGTCGGTAATTACTTTAGTCGACGTCGGTAACTACTTTTGTCGACGTCGGTATCTACTTTTGTCCACGTCGGTAAGTACTTTTGTCGACGTCGGTTACTACTTTTGTCGACGTCGGTTACTACTAATGTCGACGTCGCTACCTACTATTTCCGACGTCGGTAACTGCTTTTGTCGACGTCGGTAACTACTTATGTCAACGACGGTACTACTTTTGTCGACGTCGTAACTACTTTTGTCGACGTCGAAGCTTCTTTTGTCGACGTCGGTTCCTACTTTTGTCGACGTCGGGAAGTACTTTTGTCGACGTCGGTAGCTACTTTCGTCGATGTTGGTAAGTACTTTTGTCGACGTCGGTAGCTACTTTTGTCGACGTCGGTAAGTACTTTTGTCGACGTCGGTAACTACTTTTGTCGACGTCGGTAAGTACTTTTGTCGACGTCGGTACCTACTTTTGTCGACGTCGGGAAGTACTTTTGTAGACGTCGGTACCTACTTTCGTAGACGTCGGTAAGTACTTTTGTCGACGTCGGTAGCTACTTTTGTCGACATCGGTAAGTACTTTTGTCGACGTCGGTAAGTACTTTTGTCGACGTCGGTAGCTACTTTTGTCGGCGTCGATAGCTATTTTTGTCGACGTCTCTAGCTACTTTTTTCGACGTCGGTATCTACTTTTGTCGACGTCGGTAAGTACTTTTGTAGACGTCGGTATCTACTTTTATCGACGTTGGTATCTACTTTTGTCGACGTCGGTAAGTACTTTTGTCGACGTTAGAAGCTACTTTTTTCGACGTCGGTATCATTTTTGTCGACGTCGGTAACGACTTTAGTCGACGTCGGTAGCGACCTTTGTCGACGTCGAAACTACTTTTGTCGATGTCGGTAACGACTTTTTTCTACGTCGGTAGCGACCTTTGTCGACGTCGAAAGTACTTTTGTCGATGTCGGTAAATATTTTTGTCGACGTCGGTACGTACTTTTGTTCGACTTCGGAACCGACCTTTGTCGACGTCGGTAGCGACCTTTGTCGACGTCGAAACTACTTTTATCGACGTCGGTACCTACTTTTTCGGCGTCGGTAACTACTTTTGTCGACGTCGGTTTCTACTTTTGCCGACGTCGGTACCTACTTTTGTCGACGTCGGTAACTACTTCTGTCGACGTCGGTAACGACTTTCGTCGACGTTGGTAGCGACCTTTGTCTACGTCGAAACTCCTTTTTTCGACGTCGGTAACTACTTTGGTCGACGTCGGTAACGACTTTTTTCGACGTCGGTAGCGACCTTTGTCTACGTCGAAACTCCTTTTTTCGACGTCGGTAAATACTTTTGTCGACGTCGGTAACAACTTATGGCGACGTCGGTATCTACTGTTGTGAACGGCGGTATCTACTTTTGTCGACGTTGGTTTCTACTTTTGTCGACGTCGGTAGATACTTTCGTCGACGTCGGTAAGTACTTTTGACAATGTCGGTAGCTACTTTTGTCGACGTCGGTACCAACTTTTGTCGATGTCCGTAACTACCTATGTCGACGTCGGTAGGTACGTTTGTCGACGTCGGTAACGACTTTTGTCAACGTCGTTAACTACTTTTGTCAACGTCGGTAGCTACTTTTGTCGACGTCGGTAGCAACTTCTTTCGACGTCTTTATCTACTTTTGTCGACGTCGGTAAGTACTTTTGTCGTCGTTAGTTACTACTTTTGTCGACATCGGTTACTACTTTTGTCGACGTCGGTAAGTACTTTTGTCGACGTCGGTTACTACTTTTGTCGACGTCAGTTACTACTTTTGTCGACGTCAGTACCTACTTTTGCCGACGTCGGTAACTACTTTTGTCGACGTCGGTAACTACTTATGTCAACTTCGGTACTACTTTTGTCGACGTCGGTAACTACTTTTATCGATGTCGAAACTACTTTTGCCGACGTCGGTACCTACTTCTGTCGACGTCGGTAGCTACTTTCGTCGACGTCGGTAAGTACTTTTGACGCCGTCGGTAGCTACTTTTGTCGACGTCGGTATCTACTTTTGTCGATGACGGTAGCTACTTTTGTCGACGTCGGTAAGTACTTTTGTCGACGTCGGTAGCTACTTTTGTCGACGTCGGTAGCTACTTTTTTCGACGTCGGTATCTACTTTTGTCGACGTCGGAACCTACTTTTGTCGACGTCGGTACCTACTTTTTTCGACGTCGGTGCCTACTTTTTCGACGTCGGTAGATACTTTTGTCGACTTCGGTACCTACTTTTGTCTACGTCGGTAACTACTTCTGTCGACGTCGCTAACGACTTTTGTCGACGTCGGTGACAACTTTTGTCGTCGTCGGTAAGTACTTTTGTCGACGTCGGTAGCTACTTTTTTCGACGTCTTTATCTACTTTTGTCGACGTCGGTAAGTACTTTTGTCGACGTTGGTTACTACTTTTGCCGACGTCGGTTACTACTATTTTCGACGTCGGTACCTACTTCTGTCGACGTCGGTAACGACTTTTGTCGACGTCGTTAGCGACCGTTGTCGCCGTCGAAACTACTTTTGTCGATGTCGGTACCTACTTTTTCGACGTCGGTAACTACTTTTGTCGACGTCGGTACCTACTTTTTTCGACGTCGGTGCCTACTTTTTCGACGTCGGTAACTACTTTTGTCGACGTCGGTGACAACTTTTGTCGTCGTCGGTAGGTACTTTTGTCGACGTCGGTAGCTGCTTTTGTCGACGTCGATACCTACTTTTTTCGACGCCTTTATCTACTTTTGACGACGTCGGTAGGTACTTTTGTCGACGTTGGTTACTACTTTTGCCGGCGTCGGTTACTACTTTTTTCGACGTCGGTACTTAGTTCTGTCGACGTCGGTAACGACTTTTGTCGACGTCGTTAGCGTCCGTTGTCGACGTCGAAACTACTTTTCTCGACGTCGGTACCTACTTTTTCGACGTCGGTAACTACTTTTGTCGACGTCGGTAACAACTTTTGTCGACGTGGGTAAGTACGTTCATCGACGTCGGTAAGTACTTTTGTCGACGTCGGTAAGTACTTTTGTCGACGTCGTTAGCGACCGTTGTCGACGTCGAAACTACTTTTCTCGACGTCGGTACCTACATTTTCGACGTCGGTATCTACTTTTGTCGACGTCGGTAACAACTTTTGTCGACATGTGTAAGTACGTTTATCGACGTCGGTAAGTACTTTTGTCGACGTCGGTAAGTACTTTTGTCGACGTCGGTAGCTACTTTTGTCGACGTCGTTATCTATTTTTGTCGACGTTGGTAAGTATTTTTGTCGTCGTCGGTAGCTACTTTTGTCGACGTATGTAGCTACTTTTTTCGACGTCGGTATCGACTTTTGTCGACGTCGGTACATACTTCTGTCGACTTCGCTAGCTACTTTTTTCGACGTCGGTAACTACTCGTGTCGACGTCGGTAACTACTTTTGTCGACGTCGGTACCTAATTTTTCGACGTCGGTGGCTACTTTTTCGACGTCGGTAACTACTTTTGTCGACGTCGGTGACAACTTTTGTCGTCGTTAGTAAGTACTTTTGTCGACGTCGGTAACTACTCTTGTCGACGTCGGAAACTACTTTTGTCGAGATCGGTACCTACTTTTTCGACGTCGGTGCCTACTTTTTCGACGTCGGTAAGTACTTCTGTCGACGTCGGTGACAACTTTTGTCGTCGTCGGTACAAACTTTTTCGACGTCGGTAAATACTTTTGTCGACGTCGGTAGCTACTTTTTTCGACGTCTTTATCTACTTTTGTCGACGTCGGTAAGTACTTTTGTCGACGTTGGTTACTACTTTTGCCGACGTCGGTTACTACTATTTTCGACGTCGGTACCTACTTCTGTCGACGTCGGTAACGACTTTTGTCGACGTCGTTAGCGACCGTTGTCGCCGTCGAAACTACTTTTGTCGATGTCGGTACCTACTTTTTCGACGTCGGTAACTACTTTTGTCGACGTCGGTACCTACTTTTTTCGACGTCGGTGCCTACTTTTTCGACGTCGGTAACTACTTTTGTCGACGTCGGTGACAACTTTTGTCGTCGTCGGTAGGTACTTTTGTCGACGTCGGTAGCAGCTTTTGTCGACGTCGATACCTACTTTTTTCGACGTCTTTATCTACTTTTGACGACGACGGTAAGTACTTTTGTCGACGTTGGTTACTACTTTTGCCGGCGTCGGTTACTACTTTTTTCGACGTCGGTACTTACTTCTGTCGACGTCGGTAACGACTTTTGTCGACGTCGTTAGCGACCGTTGTCGACGTCGAAACTACTTTTCTCGACGTCGGTACCTACTTTTTCGACGTCGGTAACTACTTTTGTCGACGTCGGTATCAACTTTTGTCGACGTGGGTAAGTACGTTTATCGACGTCGGTAAGTACTTTTGTCGACGTCGGTAAGTACTTTTGTCGACGTCGTTATCTATTTTTGTCGACGTTGGTAAGTACTTTTGTCGACGTTGGTTACTACTTTTGCCGGCGCCGGTTACTACTTTTTTCGACGTCGATACTTCTGTCGACGTCGGTAACGACTTTTGTCGACGACGAAACTACTTTTCTCGACGTCGGTAAGTACTTTTGTCGACGTCGGTAGCTACTTTTGTCGACGTCGTTATCTATTTTTGTCGACGTTTGTAATTATTTTTGTCGTCGTCGGTAGCTACTTTTGTCGACGTAGGTAGCTACTTTTTTCGACGTCGGTATCGACTTTTGTCGACGTCGGTACATACTTCTGTCGACTTCGCTAGCTACTTTTTTCGACGTCGGTAACTACTCGTGTCGACGTCGGTAACTACTTTTGTCGACGTCGGTACCTACTTTTTCGACGTCGGTGCCTACTTTTTCGACGTCGGTAACTACTTTTGTCGACGTCGGTGACAACTTTTGTCGTCGTCGGTAAGTACTTTTGTCGACGTCGGTAACTACTCTTGTCGACGTCGGAAACTACTTTTATCGACGTCGGTACCTACTTTTTCAACGTCGGTGCCTACTTTTTCGACGTCGGTAAGTACTTTTGACGACATCGGTAGCTACTTTTGTCGACGTCGGTATCTGCTTTTGTCGACGTCGGTAAGTACTTTTGTCGATTTCGGTAGATACTTTTGTCGACGTCGGTAAGTACTTCTGTCGACGTCGGCAGCTACTTTTGTCGACATCGGTAGCTACTTTTGTCGACGTCGGTAGCGACCATTGTCGACGTCGGTACCTACTTTTGTCGACGTCGGTACCTACTTCTGTCGACGTCGGTAGCTACTTTTTTCGACGTCGGTATCTTCTTTTGTCGACATCGATAAGTACTTTTGTCGACGTAGGTTACTACTATTGTCGACGTTGGTTACTACTTTTGTCGACGTCGGTAACTACTTTTGGTGACGTCGGTAACGACTTTTGTCGACGTCGGTAAAGACTTTTGTCGACGTCGAAACTACTATTGTCGACGTCGGTACCTACTTCTGTCGACGTCGGTAGCTACTTTTGTCGACGTCGGTAACTACTTTTGTCGACGTCGGTAGCTACTTTTGTCGACGTCGGTATCTACTTTTGTCGACGTCGGTAGCTATTTTTGTCGACGTCGGTATATACTTTTGTCGACATCGGTAACGACTTTAGTCGACGTCGGTAGCGACCTTTGTCGACGTCGAAACTACTTTTGTCGACGTCGGTAACGACTTTTTTCTACGTCGGTAGCGACCTTTGTCGACGTCGAAAGTACTTTTGTCGATGTCGGTAAATATTTTTGTCGACGTCGGTACCTACTTTTGTCGACTTCGGAACCGACTTTTGTCGACGTCGGTAGCGACCTTTGTCGACGTCGAAACTACTTTTATCGACGTCGGTACCTACTTTTTCGGCGTCGGTAACTACTTTTGTCGACGTCGGTTTCTAATTTTGCCGACGTCGGTACCTACTTTTGTCGACGTCGTAACTTCTTCTGTCGACGTCGGTAACGACTTTTGTCGACGTCGGTACCTACTGTTGTCGACGTCGGTAAATACTTTTGTCGACGTCGGTAACGACTTGTGTCGACGCCGGTAGCGTCCTTTGTCGACGTCGGTACCTACTTTGGTCGACGTCGGCTACGTCTTTTCTCGACGTCGGTAACTACATTCGAAGACGTCGGTAACGACTTTTATCGCCGTCGGAAACGACCTTTGTGGACGTCGGTAACGACTTTTGTGGACGTCGTTAACTCATTTTGTCGAAGTCGAAACTACTTTTGTCGACGTCGGTACCTACTTCTGTCGACGTGGGAAGCTACTTTTGTCGACGTTGGTAACGACTTTTGTCGACGTCGGTATCTACTTTTGTCGACGTCGGTATCCACTTTTGTCGACGTCGGTAAGTACTTTAATCGACGTCGGTATCTATATTTGTCGACGTCGGTATCTAATATTGTCGACGTCGGGAAGTACTTTTGTCGACGAGGGTAATTACTTTAATTGTCGTCGGTATCTACATTTGTCGACGTCGGTAACTGCATTTGATGACGTCGGAAAAGACCTTAGTCCTCGTCGAAAACAACTTTTGTGGACGTCGGTAACGACTTTTGTCGACGTCGGTAACTACCTTTGTCGACGTCGGTAGCGACTTTTATCGACGTCGGTAACTACTTTTGTCTACGTCGAAACTTTTTTGTCGACGTCTGTACATACTTCTGTCGACGTCGGTACCTAATTTTGTCGACGTCGGTAACGACTTTTGCCGAATCGGTATCTACTTTTGTCGACGTCGGTAAGTACTTTTGTCGACGTCGGCAAGTACTTTTGTCGACGTCGGTACCTACTTTTGTCGATGTCCGTAACTACCTTTGTCGACGTCGGTAACGACTTATGTCGACGTCGGTAGCGACCTTCGTCGACGTCGAAACAACATTTTTCGACGTCGGTTCCTATTTTGTCGACGTCGGTAACTACTTTTGTCGACGTCGGTAAAAACTTTTGTCGACGTCGGTATCTATTTTTGTCGACGTCGGTATCTACTTTTTTCCACGTCGAAACTACTTTTGTCGACGTCGGTACCTACTTCTGTCGACGTCGAAACTACATTTGTCGACGTCGGTACCTACTTCGGTCGACGACGGTAGATACTTTCGTCGACGTCGGTAAGTACTTTTGACAATGTCGGTAGCTACTTTTGTCGACGTCGGTACCAACCTTTGTCGATGTCCGTAACTACCTATGTCGACGTCGGTAGCTACGTTTGTCGACGTCGGTAACGACTTTTGTCAACGTCGTTAACTACTTTTGTCAACGTCGGTAGCTACTTTTGTCGACGTCGGTAGCAACTTCTTTCGACGTCTTTATCTACTTTTGTCGACGTCGGTAAGTACTTTTGTCGTCGTTAGTTACTACTTTTGTCGACATCGGTTACTACTTTTGTCGACGTCGGTAAGTACTTTTGTCGACGTCGGTTACTACTTTTGTCGACGTCAGTTACTACTTTTGTCGACGTCAGTACCTACTTTTGCCGACGTCGGTAACTACTTTTGTCGACGTCGGTAACTACTTATGTCAACTTCGGTACTACTTTTGTCGACGTCGGTAACTACTTTTATCGATGTCGAAACTACTTTTGCCGACGTCGGTACCTACTTCTGTCGACGTCGGTATCTACTTTTGTCGATGACGGTAGCTACTTTCGTCGACGTCGGTAAGTACTTTTGTCGACGTCGGTAACTACTTTTATCGATGTCGAAACTACTTTTGCCGACGTCGGTACCTACTTCTGTCGACGTCGGTATCTACTTTTGTCGATGACGGTAGCTACTTTCGTCGACGTCGGTAAGTACTTTTGACGCCGTCGGTAGCTACTTTTGTCGACGTCGGTATCTACTTTTGTCGATGACGGTAGCTACTTTTGTCGACGTCGGTAAGTACTTTTGTCGACGTCGGTAGCTACTTTTGTCGACGTCGGTAGCTACTTTTTTCGACGTCGGTATCTACTTTTGTCGACGCCGGAACCTACTTCTGTCGACGTCGGTACCTACTTTTTTCGACGTCGGTGCCTACTTTTTCGACGTCGGTAGATACTTTTGTCGACTTCGGTACCTACTTTTGTCTACGTCGGTAACTACTTCTGTCGACATCGCTAACGACTTTTGTCCACGTCGGTGACAACTTTTGTCGTCGTCGGTAAGTACTTTTGTCGACGTCGTTATCTATTTTTGTCGACGTTGGTTACTACTTTTGCCGGCGTCGGTTACTACTTTATTCGACGTCGGTACTTCTGTCGACGTCGGTAACGACTTTTGTCGACGTCGTTAGCGACCGTTGTCGACGTCGAAACTACTTTTCTCGACGTCGGTACCTACTTTTTCGACGTCGGTAACTACTTTTGTCGACGTCGGTAACAACTTTTGTCGACGTGGGTAAGTACGTTTATCGACGTCGGTAAGTACTTTTGTCGACGTCGGTAAGTACTTTTGTCGACGTCGGTAGCTACTTTTGTCGACGTCGTTATCTATTTTTGTCGACGTTCGTAAGTATTTTTGTCGTCGTCGGTAGCTACTTTTGTCGACGTAGGTAGCTACTTTTTTCGACGTCGGTATCGACTTTTGTAGACGTCGGTACATACTTCTGTCGACTTCGCTAGCTACTTTTTTCGACGTCGGTAACTACTCGTGTCGACGTCGGTAACTACTTTTGTCGACGTCGGTACCTAATTTTTCGACGTCGGTGGCTACTTTTTCGACGTCGGTAACTACATTTGTCGACGTCGGTGACAACTTTTGTCGTCGTCAGTAAGTACTTTTGTCGACGTCGGTAACTACTCTTGTCGACGTCGGAAACTACTTTCGTCGACGTCGGTACCTACTTTTTCGACGTCGGTGCCTACTTTTTCGACGTCGGTAAGTACTTCTGTCGACGTCGGTGACAACTTTTGTCGTCGTCGGTACAAACTTTTTCGACGTCGGTAAATACTTTTGTCGACGTCGGTACCTACTTTTTTCGACTTCGGTGCCTACTTTTTCGACGTCGGTAACTACTTTTTCGACGTCGGTAACTACTTTTGTCGACGTCGGTGACAACTTTTGTCGTGTTCGATAAGTACTTTTGTCGACGTCGGTAGCTGCTTTTGTCGACGTCGGTAGCTACTTTTTCGACGTCCTTATCTACTTTTGTCGACGTCGGTAAGTACTTTTGTCGACGTTGGTTACTACTTTTGCCGACGTCGGTTACTACTTTTTTCGACGTCGGTAATAACTTCTGTCGACGTGGGTAACGACTTTTGTCGACGTCGTTAGCGACCGTTGTCGCCGTCGAAACTACTTTTGTCGATGTCGGTACCTACTTTTTCGACGTCGGTAACTACTTTTGTCGACGTCGGTACCTACTTTTTTCGACGTCGGTGCCTACTTTTTCGACGTCGATAACTACTTTTGTCGACGTCGGTGACAACTTTTGTCGTCGTCGGTAGGTACTTTTGTCGACGTCGGTAGCAGCTTTTGTCGACGTCGATACCTACTTTTTTCGACGTCTTTATCTACTTTTGACGACGTCGGTAAGTACTTTTGTCGACGTTGGTTACTACTTTTGCCGCCGTCGGTTACTACTTTTTTCGACGTCGGTACTTACTTCTGTCGACGTCGGTAACGACTTTTGTCGACGTCGTTAGCGACCGTTGTCGACGTCGAAACTACTTTGCTCGACGTCGGTACCTAGTTTTTCGACGTCGGTAACTACTTTTGTCGACGTCGGTATCAACTTTTGTCGACGTGGGTAAGTACGTTTATCGACGTCGGTAAGTACTTTTGTCGACGTCGGTAAGTACTTTTGTCGACGTCGGTAGCTACTTTTGTCGACGTCGTTATCTATTTTTGTCGACGTTGGTAAGTACTTTTGTTGACGTTGGTTACTACTTTTGCCGGCGTCGGTTACTACTTTTTTCGACGTCGGTACTTCTGTCGACGTCGGTAACGACTTTTGTCGACGTCGTTAGCGACCGTTGTCGACGTCGAAACTACTTTTCTCGACGTCGGTACCTACTTTTTCGACGTCGGTAACTATGTTTGTCGACGTCGGTAACAACTTTTGTCGACGTGTTTAGGTACGTTTATCGACGTCGGTAAGTACTTTTGTCGACGTCGGTAGCTACTTTTGTCGACGTCGTTATCTATTTTTGTCGACGTTGGTAATTATTTTTGTCGTCGTCGGTAGCTACTTTTGTCGACGTAGGTAGCTACTTTTTTCGACGTCGGTATCGACTTTTGTCGACGTCGGTACATACTCCTGTCGAATTCGCTAGCTACTTTTTTCGACGTCGGTAAATACTCGTGTCGACGTCGGTAACTACTTTTGTCGACGTCGGTACATACTTTTTCGACGTCGGTGCCTACTTTTTCGACGTCGGTAACTACTTTTGTCGACGTCGGTGTCAACTTTTGTCGTCGTCGGTAAGTACTTTTGTCGACGTCGGTAATTACTCTTGTCGACGTCGGAAACTACTTTTGTCGACGTCGGTACCTACTTTTTCGACGTCGGTGCCTACTTTTTCGACGTCGGTAAGTACTTCTGTCGACGTCGGTGACAACTTTTGTCGTCGTCGGTACAAACTTTTTCGACGTCGGTAACTACTTTTGTCGACGTCGGTACCTACTTTTTTCGACGTCGGTGCCTACTTTTTCGACGTCGGTAACTACTTTTTCGACGTCGGTAACTACTTTTGTCGACGTCGGTGACAACTTTTGTCGTGTTCGGTAAGTACTTTTGTCGACGTCGGTAGCTGCTTTTGTCGACGTCGGTAGCTACTTTTTTCGACGTCCTTATCTACTTTTGTCGACGTCGGTAAGTACTTTTGTCGACGTTGGTTACTACTTTTGCCGACGTCGGTTACTACTTTTTTCGACGTCGGTACCTACTTCTGTCGACGTCGGTAACGACTTTTGTCGACGTCGTTAGCGACCGTTGTCGACGTCGAAACTACTTTTGTCGACGTCGGTACCTACTTTTTCGACGTCGGTAACTACTTTTGTCGACGTCGGTAACAACTTTTGTCGACGTGGGTAAGTACGTTTGTCGACGTCGGTAACGACTTTTGTCGACGTCGGTAGCGACCTTTGTCGACGTTCAAACTGTTTTTTCGTCGTCGGTAGCTACTTTTGTCGACGTCGGTAAGTACTTTTGTCGACGTCGGTAGCTACTTTTGTCGACGTCGGTAGCTACTTTTTTCGACGTCGGTATCTACTTTTGTCGACGTCGGAACCTACTTCTGTCGACGTCGGTACCTACTTTTTTCGACGTCGGTGCCTACTTTTTCGACGTCGGTAACTACTTTTGTCGACGTCGGTGACAACTTTTGTCGTCGTCGGTAAGAACTTTTGTCGACGTGGGTAAGTCTGTTTGTCGACGTCGGTAAGTACTTTTGTCGACGTCGTTAAGTACTTTTGGCGACGTCGGTATCTATTTTTGTCGACGTCGGTAATTATTTTTGTCGACGTCGGTAGCTACTTTTGTCGACGTCGGTAGCTACTTTTTTCGACGTCGGTATCTACTTTTGTCGACGTCGGTACCTACTTCTGTCGACTTCGCTAGCTACTTTCTTCGACGTCGGTAACTACTCTCGTCGACGTCGGTAACTACTTTTGTCGACGTCGGTACCTACTTTTTCGACGTCGGTGCCTACTTTTTCGACGTCGGTAACTACTTTTGTCGACGTCGGTGACAACTTTTTTCGTCGTCGTTAAGTACTTTATCGACGTCGGTATCTACTTATGTCGACGTCTTTAGCTACTTTTGTCGACGTCGATATCTATTTTTGTCGACGTCGGTATCTACTTTTTTCCACGTCGAAACTACTTTTGTCGACGTCGGTACCTACTTCTGTCGACGTCGGTAAATACTTTTGTCGACGTCGAAACTACATTTGTCGACGTCGGTACCTACTTCGGTCGACGTCGGTAGATACTTTCGTCGACGTCGGTAAGTACTTTTGACAATGTCGGTAGCTACTTTTGTCGACGTCGGTACCAACTTTTGTCGATGTCCGTAACTACCTATGTCGACGTCGGTAGGTACGTTTGTCGACGTCGGTAACGACTTTTGTCAACGTCGTTAACTACTTTTGTCAACGTCGGTAGCTACTTTTGTCGACGTCGGTAGCAACTTCTTTCGACGTCTTTATCTACTTTTGTCGACGTCGGTAAGTACTTTTGTCGTCGTTAGTTACTACTTTTGTCGACATCGGTTACTACTTTTGTCGACGTCGGTAAGTACTTTTGTCGACGTCGGTTACTACTTTTGTCGACGTCAGTTACTACTTTTGTCGACGTCAGTACCTACTTTTGCCGACGTCGGTAACTACTTTTGTCGACGTCGGTAACTACTTATGTCAACTTCGGTACTACTTTTGTCGACGTCGGTAACTACTTTTATCGATGTCGGAACTACTTTTGCCGACGTCGGTACCTACTTCTGTCGACGTCGGTAGCTACTTTCGTCGACGTCGGTAAGTACTTTTGACGCCGTCGGTAGCTACTTTTGTCGACGTCGGTATCTACTTTTGTCGATGACGGTAGCTACTTTTGTCGACGTCGGTAAGTACTTTTGTCGACGTCGGTAGCTACTTTTGTCGACGTCGGTAGCTACTTTTTTCGACGTCGGTATCTACTTTTGTCGACGTCGGAACCTACTTCTGTCGACGTCGGTACCTACTTTTTTCGACGTCGGTGCCTACTTTTTCGACGTCGGTAGATACTTTTGTCGACTTCGGTACCTACTTTTGTCTACGTCGGTAACTACTTCTGTCGACGTCGCTAACGACTTTTGTCGACGTCGGTGACAACTTTTGTCGTCGTCGGTAAGTACTTTTGTCGACGTCGGTAGCTACTTTTTTCGACGTCTTTATCTACTTTTGTCGACGTCGGTAAGTACTTTTGTCGACGTTGGTTACTACTTTTGCCGACGTCGGTTACTACTATTTTCGACGTCGGTACTTACTTCTGTCGACGTCGGTAACGACTTTTGTCGACGTCGAAACTACTTTTCTCGACGTCGGTACCTACTTTTTCGACGTCGGTAACTACTTTTGTCGACGTCGATAACAACTTTTGTCGACGTGGGTAAGTACGTTTATCGACGTCGGTAAGTACTTTTGTCGACGTCGGCAAGTACTTTTGTCGACGTCGGTAGCTACTTTTGTCGACGTCGTTATCTATTTTTGTCGACGTTGGTAAGTACTTTTGTCGACGTTGGTTACTACTTTTGCCGGCGTCGGTTACTACTTTTTTCGACGTCGGTACTTCTGTCGACGTCGGTAACGACTTTTGTCGACGTCGTTAGCGACCGTTGTCGACGTCGAAACTACTTTTCTCGACGTCGGTACCTACATTTTCGACGTCGGTAAATACTTTTGTCGACGTCGGTAACAACTTTTGTCGACGTGGGTAAGTACGTTTATCGACGTCGGTAAGTACTTTTGTCGACGTCGATAAGTACTTTTGTCGACGTCGGTAGCTACTTTTGTCGACGTCGTTATCTATTTTTGTCGACGTTGGTAAGTATTTTTGTCGTCGTCGGTAGCTACTTTTGTCGACGTATGTAGCTACTTTTTTCGACGTCGGTATCGACTTTTGTCGACGTCGGTACATACTTCTGTCGACTTCGCTAGCTACTTTTTTCGACGTCGGTAACTACTCGTGTCGACGTCGGTAAAAACTTTTGTCGACGTTTGTACCTAATTTTTCGACGTAGGTGGCTACTTTTTCGACGTCGGTAACTACTTTTGTCGACGTCGGTGACAACTTTTGTCGTCGTCAGTAAGTACTTTTGTCGACGTCGGTAACTACTCTTGTCGACGTCGGAAACTACTTTTGTCGAGGTCGGTACCTACTTTTTCGACGTCGGTGCCTACTTTTTCGACGTCGGTAAATACTTTTGTCGACGTCGGTACCTACTTTTTTCGACGTCGGTGCCTACTTTTTCGACGTCGGTAACTACTTTTTCGACGTCAGTAACTACTTTTGTCGACGTCGGTGACAACTTTTGTCGTGTTCGGTAAGTACTTTTGTCGACGTCGGTAGCTGCTTTTGTCGAAGTCGGTAGCTACTTTTTCGACGTCCTTATCTACTTTTGTCGACGTCGGTAAGTACTTTTGTCGACGTTGGTTACTACTTTTGCCGACGTCGGTTACTACTTTTTTCGACGTCGGTACCTACTTCTGTCGACGTCGGTAACGACTTTTGTCGACGTTGTTAGCGACCGTTGTCGCCGTCGAAACTACTTTTGTCGATGTCGGTACCTACTTTTTCGACGTCGGTAACTACTTTTGTCGACGTCGGTACCTACTTTTTTCGACGTCGGTGCCTACTTTTTCGACGTCGGTAACTACTTTTGTCGACGTCGGTGACAACTTTTGTCGTCGTCGGTAGGTACTTTTGTCGACGTCGGTAGCAGCTTTTGTCGACGTCGATACCTACTTTTTTCGACGTCTTTATCTACTTTTGACGACGTCGGTAAGTACTTTTGTCGACGTTGGTTACTACTTTTGCCGGCGTCGGTTACTACTTTTTTCGACGTCGGTACTTACTTCTGTCGACGTCGGTAACGACTTTTGTCGACGTCGTTAGCGACCGTTGTCGACGACGAAACTACTTTTCTCGACGTCGGTAAGTACTTTTGTCGACGTCGGTAGCTACTTTTGTCGACGTCGTTATCTATTTTTGTCGACGTTGGTAATTATTTTTGTCGTCGTCGGTAGCTACTTTTGTCGACGTAGGTAGCTACTTTTTTCGACGTCGGTATCGACTTTTGTCGACGTCGGTACATACTTCTGTCGACTTCGCTAGCTACTTTTTTCGACGTCGGTAACTACTCGTGTCGACGTCGGTAACTACTTTTGTCGACGTCGGTACCTACTTTTTCGACGTCGGTGCCTACTTTTTCGACGTCGGTAACTACTTTTGTCGACGTCGGTGACAACTTTTGTCGTCGTCGGTAAGTACTTTTGTCGACGTTGGTAACTACTCTTGTCGACGTCGGAAACTACTTTTGTCGACGTCGGTACCTACTTTTTCGACGTCGGTGCCTACTTTTTCGACGTCGGTAAGTACTTCTGGCGACGTCGGTGACAACTTTTGTCGTCGTCGGTACAAACTTTTTCGACGTCGGTAACTACTTTTGTCGACGTCGGTACCTTCTTTTTTCGACGTCGGTGCCTACTTTTTCGACGTCGGTAGCTACTTTTTCGACGTCGGTAACTACTTTTGTCGACGTCGGTGACAACTTTTGTCGTGTTCGGTAAGTACCTTTGTCGACGTCGGTAGCTGCTTTTGTCGACGTCGGTAGCTACTTTTTTCGACGTCCTTATCTACTTTTGTCGACGTCGGTAAGTACTTTTGTCGACGTTGGTTACTACTTTTGCCGACGTCGGTTACTACTTTTTTCGACGTCGGTACCTACTTCTGTCGACGTCGGTAACGACTTTTGTCGACGTCGTTAGCGACCGTTGTCGACGTCGAAACTACTTTTGTCGACGTCGGTACCTACTTTTTCGACGTCGGTAACTACTTTTGTCGACGTCGGTAACAACTTTTGTCGACGTGGGTAAGTACGTTTGTCGACGTCGGTAACGACTTTTGTCGACGTCGGTAGCGACCTTTGTCGACGTTCAAACTGTTTTTTCGTCGTCGGTAGCTACTTTTGTCGACGTCGGTAAGTACTTTTGTCGACGTCGGTAGCTACTTTTGTCGACGTCGGTAGCTACTTTTTTCGACGTCGGTATCTACTTTTGTCGACGTCGGAACCTACTTCTGTCGACGTCGGTACCTACTTTTTTCGACGTCGGTGCCTACTTTTTCGACGTCGGTAACTACTTTTGTCGACGTCGGTGACAACTTTTGTCGTCGTCGGTAAGAACTTTTGTCGACGTGGGTAAGTCTGTTTGTCGACGTCGGTAAGTACTTTTGTCGACGTCGTTAAGTACTTTTGGCGACGTCGGTATCTATTTTTGTCGACGTCGGTAATTATTTTTGTCGACGTCGGTAGCTACTTTTGTCGACGTCGGTAGCTACTTTTTTCGACGTCGGTATCTACTTTTGTCGACGTCGGTACCTACTTCTGTCGACTTCGCTAGCTACTTTCTTCGACGTCGGTAACTACTCTCGTCGACGTCGGTAACTACTTTTGTCGACGTCGGTACCTACTTTTTCGACGTCGGTGCCTACTTTTTCGACGTCGGTAACTACTTTTGTCGACGTCGGTGACAACTTTTTTCGTCGTCGTTAAGTACTTTATCGACGTCGGTATCTACTTATGTCGACGTCTTTAGCTACTTTTGTCGACGTCGATATCTATTTTTGTCGACGTCGGTATCTATTTTTTTCCACGTCGAAACTACTTTTGTCGACGTCGGTACCTACTTCTGTCGACGTCGGTAAATACTTTTGTCGACGTCGAAACTACATTTGTCGACGTCGGTACCTACTTCGGTCGACGTCGGTAGATACTTTCGTCGACGTCGGTAAGTACTTTTGACAATGTCGGTAGCTACTTTTGTCGACGTCGGTACCAACTTTTGTCGATGTCCGTAACTACCTATGTCGACGTCGGTAGGTACCTTTGTCGACGTCGGTAACGACTTTTGTCAACGTCATTAACTACTTTTGTCAACGTCGGTAGCTACTTTTGTCGACGTCGGTAGCAACTTCTTTCGACGTCTTTATCTACTTTTGTCGACGTCGGTAAGTACTTTTGTCGTCGTTAGTTACTAGTTTTGTCGACATCGGTTACTACTTTTGTCGACGTCGGTAAGTACTTTTGTCGACGTCGGTTACTACTTTTGTCGACGTCAGTTACTACTTTTGTCGACGTCAGTACCTACTTTTGCCGACGTCGGTAACTACTTTTGTCGACGTCGGTAACTACTTATGTCAACTTCGGTACTACTTTTGTCGACGTCGGTAACTACTTTTATCGATGTCGAAACTACTTTTGCCGACGTCGGTACCTACTTCTGTCGACGTCGGTAGCTACTTTCGTCGACGTCGGTAAGTACTTTTGACGCCGTCGGTAGCTACTTTTGTCGACGTCGGTATCTACTTTTGTCGATGACGGTAGCTACTTTTGTCGACGTCGGTAAGTACTTTTGTCGACGTCGGTAGCTACTTTTGTCGACGTCGGTAGCTACTTTTTTCGACGTCGGTATCTACTTTTGTCGACGTCGGAACCTACTTCTGTCGACGTCGGTACCTACTTTTTTCGACGTCGGTGCCTACTTTTTCGACGTCGGTAGATACTTTTGTCGACTTCGGTACCTACTTTTGTCTACGTCGGTAACTACTTCTGTCGACGTCGCTAACGACTTTTGTCGACGTCGGTGACAACTTTTGTCGTCGTCGGTAAGTACTTTTGTCGACGTCGGTAGCTACTTTTTTCGACGTCTTTATCTACTTTTGTCGACGTCGGTAAGTACTTTTGTCGACGTTGGTTACTACTTTTGCCGACGTCGGTTACTACTATTTTCGACGTCGGTACTTACTTCTGTCGACGTCGGTAACGACTTTTGTCGACGTCGAAACTACTTTTCTCGACGTCGGTACCTACTTTTTCGACGTCGGTAACTACTTTTGTCGACGTCGGTAACAACTTTTGTCGACGTGGGTAAGTACGTTTATCGACGTCGGTAAGTACTTTTGTCGACGTCGGCAAGTACTTTTGTCGACGTCGGTAGCTACTTTTGTCGACGTCGTTATCTATTTTTGTCGACGTTGGTAAGTACTTTTGTCGACGTTGGTTACTACTTTTGCCGGCGTCGGTTACTACTTTTTTCGACGTCGGTACTTCTGTCGACGTCGGTAACGACTTTTGTCGACGTCGTTAGCGACCGTTGTCGACGTCGAAACTACTTTTCTCGACGTCGGTACCTACATTTTCGACGTCGGTAAATACTTTTGTCGACGTCGGTAACAACTTTTGTCGACGTGGGTAAGTACGTTTATCGACGTCGGTAAGTACTTTTGTCGACGTCGGTAAGTACTTTTGTCGACGTCGGTAGCTACTTTTGTCGACGTCGTTATCTATTTTTGTCGACGTTGGTAAGTATTTTTGTCGTCGTCGGTAGCTACTTTTGTCGACGTATGTAGCTACTTTTTTCGACGTCGGTATCGACTTTTGTCGACGTCGGTACATACCTCTGTCGACTTCGCTAGCTACTTTTTTCGACGTCGGTAACTACTCGTGTCGACGTCGGTAAAAACTTTTGTCGACGTTTGTACCTAATTTTTCGACGTAGGTGGCTACTTTTTCGACGTCGGTAACTACTTTTGTCGACGTCGGTGACAACTTTTGTCGTCGTCAGTAAGTACTTTTGTCGACGTCGGTAACTACTCTTGTCGACGTCGGAAAATACTTTTGTCGAGGTCGGTACCTACTTTTTCGACGTCGGTGCCTACTTTTTCGACGTCGGTAACTACTTTTGTCGACGTCGGTGACAACTTTTGTCGTCGTCGGTACAAACTTTTTCGACGTCGGTAAATACTTTTGTCGACGTCGGTACCTACTTTTTTCGACGTCGGTGCCTACTTTTTCGACGTCGGTAACTACTTTTTCGACGTCAGTAACTACTTTTGTCGACGTCGGTGACAACTTTTGTCGTGTTCGGTAAGTACTTTTGTCGACGTCGGTAGCTGCTTTTGTCGAAGTCGGTAGCTACTTTTTCGACGTCCTTATCTACTTTTGTCGACGTCGGTAAGTACTTTTGTCGACGTTGGTTACTACTTTTGCCGACGTCGGTTACTACTTTTTTCGACGTCGGTACCTACTTCTGTCGACGTCGGTAACGACTTTTGTCGACGTCGTTAGCGACCGTTGTCGCCGTCGAAACTACTTTTGTCGATGTCGGTACCTACTTTTTCGACGTCGGTAACTACTTTTGTCGACGTCGGTACCTACTTTTTTCGACGTCGGTGCCTACTTTGTCGACGTCGGTAACTACTTTTGTCGACGTCGGTGACAACTTTTGTCGTCGTCGGTAGGTACTTTTGTCGACGTCGGTAGCAGCTTTTGTCGACGTCGATACCTACTTTTTTCGACGTCTTTATCTACTTTTGACGACGTCGGTAAGTACTTTTGTCGACGTTGGTTACTACTTTTGCCGGCGTCGGTTACTACTTTTTTCGACGTCGGTACTTACTTCTGTCGACGTCGGTAACGACTTTTGTCGACGTCGTTAGCGACCGTTGTCGACGTCGAAACTACTTTTCTCGACGTCGGTACCTACTTTTTCGACGTCGGTAACTACTTTTGTCGACGTCGGTATCAACTTTTGTCGACGTGGGTAAGTACGTTTATCGACGTCGGTAAGTACTTTTGTCGACGTCAGTAAGTACTTTTGTCGACGTCGGTAGCTACTTTTGTCGACGTCGTTATTTATTTTTGTCGACGTTGGTAAGTACTTTTGTCGACGTTGGTTACTACTTTTGCCGGCGTCGGTTACTACTTTTTTCGACGTCGATACTTCTGTCGACGTCGGTAACGACTTTTGTCGACGTCGTTAGCGACCGTTGTCGACGACGAAACTACTTTTCTCGACGTCGGTAACTACTTTTGTCGACGTCGGTAGCTACTTTTGTCGACGTCGTTATCTATTTTTGTCGACGTTGGTAATTATTTTTGTCGTCGTCGGTAGCTTCTTTTGTCGACGTAGGTAGCTACTTTTTTCGACGTCGGTATCGACTTTTGTCGACGTCGGTACATACTTCTGTCGACTTCGCTAGCTACTTTTTTCGACGTCGGTAACTACTCGTGTCGACGTCGGTAACTACTTTTGTCGACGTCGGTACCTACTTTTTCGACGTCGGTGCCTACTTTTTCGACGTCGGTAACTACTTTTGTCGACGTCGGTGACAACTTTTGTCGTCGTCGGTAAGTACTTTTGTCAACGTCGGTAACTACTCTTGTCGACGTCGGAAACTACTTTTGTCGACGTCGGTACCTACTTTTTCGACGTCGGTGCCTACTTTTTCGACGTCGGTAAGTACTTCTGGCGACGTCGGTGACAACTTTTGTCGTCGTCGGTACAAACTTTTTCGACGTCGGTAACTACTTTTGTCGACGTCGGTACCTTCTTTTTTCGACGTCGGTGCCTACTTTTTCGACGTCGGTAGCTACTTTTTCGACGTCGGTAACTACTTTTGTCGACGTCGGTGACAACTTTTGTCGTGTTCGGTAAGTACTTTTGTCGACGTCGGTAGCTGCTTTTGTCGACGTCGGTAGCTACTTTTTTCGACGTCCTTATCTACTTTTGTCGACGTCGGTAAGTACTTTTGTCGACGTTGGTTACTACTTTTGCCGACGTCGGTTACTACTTTTTTCGACGTCGGTACCTACTTCTGTCGACGTCGGTAACGACTTTTGTCGACGTCGTTAGCGACCGTTGTCGACGTCGAAACTACTTTTGTCGACGTCGGTACCTACTTTTTCGACGTCGGTAACTATTGTCGACGTCGGTAACAACTTTTGTCGACGTGGGTAAGTACGTTTGTCGACGTCGGTAACGACTTTTGTCGACGTCGGTAGCGACCTTTGTCGACGTTCAAACTGCTTTTTTCGTCGTCGGTAGCTACTTTTGTCGACGTCGGTAAGTACTTTTGTCGACGTCGGTAGCTACTTTTGTCGACGTCGGTAGCTACTTTTTTCGACGTCGGTATCTACTTTTGTCGACGTCGGAACCTACTTCTGTCGACGTCGGTACCTACTTTTTTCGACGTCGGTGCCTACTTTTTCGACGTCGGTAACTACTTTTGTCGACGTCGGTGACAACTTTTGTCGTCGTCGGTAAGAACTTTTGTCGACGTGGGTAAGTCTGTTTGTCGACGTCGGTAAGTACTTTTGTCGACGTCGGTAAGTACTTTTGGCGACGTCGGTATCTATTTTTGTCGACGTCGGTAATTATTTTTGTCGACGTCGGTAGCTACTTTTGTCGACGTCGGTAGCTACTTTTTTCGACGTCGGTATCTACTTTTGTCGACGTCGGTACCTACTTCTGTCGACTTCGCTAGCTACTTTTTTCGACGTCGGTAACTACTCTCGTCGACGTCGGTAACTACTTTTGTCGACGTCGGTACCTACTTTTTCGACGACGGTGCCTACTTTTTCGACGTCGGTAACTACTTTTGTCGACGTCGGTGACAACATTTTTCGTCGTCGTTAAGTACTTTTGTCGTCGTCGGTATCTGCTTATGTCGACGTCTTTAGCTACTTTTGTCGACGTAGTATCTATTTTTGCCGAAGTCGGTAAGTATTTTTGTCGTCGTCGGTAGCTACTTTTGTCAACGTGGGTAACTACTTTTTTCGACGTCGGTATCTACTTTTGTCTACGTCGGTAGCTACTTTTGTCGACGTCGGTAGCTACTTTTTTTGACGCGGGTATCTACTTTTGTCGACGTCGGAACCTACTTCTGTCGACGTCGGTACCTACATTTTTCGACGTCGGTGCCTACTTTTTCGACGTCGGTAGATACTTCTGTCGACGTCGGTACCTACTTTTGTCGACGTTGGTTATTACTTTTGCCGACGTCGGTTACTACTTTTTTCGACGTCGGTACCTACTTCTGTCGATGTCGGTAACGACTTTTGTCGACGTCGTTAGCGACCGTTGTCGTCGTCGAAACTACTTTTGTCGACGTCGGTACCTACTTTTTCGACGTCGGTAACTACTTTTGTCGACGTCGGTGACAACTATTGTCGTCGTCGGTAAGTACTTTTATCGACGTCGGTAGCTGCTTTTGTCGACGTCGGTAGCTACTTTTTTCGACGTCTCTATCTACTTTGGTCGACGTCGGTAAGTACTTTTGTCGACGTTGGTTACTACTTATGCCGACGTCGGTTACTACTTTTTTCGACGTCGGTACCTACTTCTGTCGACGTCGGTGACAACTTTTGTCGTGTTCGATAAGTACTTTTGTCGACGTCGGTAGCTGCTTTTGTCGACGTCGGTAGCTACTTTTTCGACGTCCTTATCTACTTTTGTCGACGTCGGTAAGTACTTTTGTCGACGTTGGTTACTACTTTTGCCGACGTCGGTTACTACTTTTTTCGACGTCGGTAATAACTTCTGTCGACGTGGGTAACGACTTTTGTCGACGTCGTTAGCGACCGTTGTCGCCGTCGAAACTACTTTTGTCGATGTCGGTACCTACTTTTTCGACGTCGGTAACTACTTTTGTCGACGTCGGTACCTACTTTTTTCGACGTCGGTGCCTACTTTTTCGACGTCGGTAACTACTTTTGTCGACGTCGGTGACAACTTTTGTCGTCGTCGGTAGGTACTTTTGTCGACGTCGGTAGCAACTTTTGTCGACGTCGATACCTACTTTTTTCGACGTCTTTATCTACTTTTGACGACGTCGGTAAGTACTTTTGTCGACGTTGGTTACTACTTTTGCCGCCGTCGGTTACTACTTTTTTCGACGTCGGTACTTACTTCTGTCGATGTCGGTAACGACTTTTGTCGACGTCGTTAGCGACCGTTGTCGACGTCGAAACTACTTTGCTCGACGTCGGTACCTAGTTTTTCGACGTCGGTAACTACTTTTGTCGACGTCGGTATCAACTTTTGTCGACGTGGGTAAGTACGTTTATCGACGTCGGTAAGTACTTTTGTCGACGTCGGTAAGTACTTTTGTCGACGTCGGTAGCTACTTTTGTCGACGTCGTTATCTATTTTTGTCGACGTTGGTAAGTACTTTTGTCGACGTTGGTTACTACTTTTGCCGGCGTCGGTTACTACTTTTTTCGACGTCGGTACTTCTGTCGACGTCGGTAACGACTTTTGTCGACGTCGTTAGCGACCGTTGTCCACGTCGAAACTACTTTTCTCGACGTCGGTACCTACTTTTTCGACGTCGGTAACTATTTTTGTCGACGTCGGTAACAACTTTTGTCGACGTGTTTAGGTACGTTTATCGACGTCGGTAAGTACTTTTGTCGACGTCGGTAGCTACTTTTGTCGACGTCGTTATCTATTTTTGTCGACGTTGGTAATTATTTTTGTCGTCGTCGGTAGCTACTTTTGTCGACGTAGGTAGCTACTTTTTTCGACGTCGGTATCGACTTTTGTCGACGTCGGTACATACTTCTGTCGAATTCGCTAGCTACTTTTTTCGACGTCGGTAAATACTCGTGTCGACGTCGGTAACTACTTTTGTCGACGTCGGTACATACTTTTTCGACGTCGGTGCCTACTTTTTCGACGTCGGTAACTACTTTTGTCGACGTCGGTGTCAACTTTTGTCGTCGTCGGTAAGTACTTTTGTCGACGTCGGTAATTACTCTTGTCGACGTCGGAAACTACTTTTGTCGACGTCGGTACCTACTTTTTCGACGTCGGTGCCTACTTTTTCGACGTCGGTAAGTACTTCTGTCGACGTCGGTGACAACTTTTGTCGTCGTCGGTACAAACTTTTTCGACGTCGGTAACTACTTTTGTCGACGTCGGTACCTACTTTTTTCGACGTCGGTGCCTACTTTTTCGACGTCGGTAACTACTTTTTCGACGTCGGTAACTACTTTTGTCGACGTCGGTGACAACTTTTGTCGTGTTCGGTAAGTACTTTTGTCGACGTCGGTAGCTGCTTTTGTCGACGTCGGTAGCTACTTTTTTCGACGTCCTTATCTACTTTTGTCGACGTCGGTAAGTACTTTTGTCGACGTTGGTTACTACTTTTGCCGACGTCGGTTACTACTTTTTTCGACGTCGGTACCTACTTCTGTCGACGTCGGTAACGACTTTTGTCGACGTCGTTAGCGACCGTTGTCGACGTCGAAACTACTTTTGTCGACGTCGGTACCTACTTTTTCGACGTCGGTAACTACTTTTGTCGACGTCGGTAACAACTTTTGTCGACGTGGGTAAGTACGTTTGTCGACGTCGGTAACGACTTTTGTCGACGTCGGTAGCGACCTTTGTCGACGTTCAAACTGTTTTTTCGTCGTCGGTAGCTACTTTTGTCGACGTCGGTAAGTACTTTTGTCGACGTCGGTAGCTACTTTTGTCGACGTCGGTAGCTACTTTTTTCGACGTCGGTATCTACTTTTGTCGACGTCGGAACCTACTTCTGTCGACGTCGGTACCTACTTTTTTCGACGTCGGTGCCTACTTTTTCGACGTCGGTAACTACTTTTGTCGACGTCGGTGACAACTTTTGTCGTCGTCGGTAAGAACTTTTGTCGACGTGGGTAAGTCTGTTTGTCGACGTCGGTAAGTACTTTTGTCGACGTCGTTAAGTACTTTTGGCGACGTCGGTATCTATTTTTGTCGACGTCGGTAATTATTTTTGTCGACGTCGGTAGCTACTTTTGTCGACGTCGGTAGCTACTTTTTTCGACGTCAGTATCTACTTTTGTCGACGTCGGTACCTACTTCTGTCGACTTCGCTAGCTACTTTCTTCGACGTCGGTAACTACCTTCGTCGACGTCGGTAACTACTTTTGTCGACGTCGGTACCTACTTTTTCGACGTCGGTGCCTACTTTTTCGACGTCGGTAACTACTTTTGTCGACGTCGGTGACAACTTTTTTCGTCGTCGTTAAGTACTTTATCGACGTCGGTATCTACTTATGTCGACGTCTTTAGCTACTTTTGTCGACGTCGATATCTATTTTTGTCGACGTCGGTATCTACTTTTTTCCACGTCGAAACTACTTTTGTCGACGTCGGTACCTACTTCTGTCGACGTCGGTAAATACTTTTGTCGACGTCGAAACTACATTTGTCGACGTCGGTACCTACTTCGGTCGACGTCGGTAGATACTTTCGTCGACGTCGGTAAGTACTTTTGACAATGTCGGTAGCTACTTTTGTCGACGTCGGTACCAACTTTTGTCGATGTCCGTAACTACCTATGTCGACGTCGGTAGGTACGTTTGTCGACGTCGGTAACGACTTTTGTCAACGTCGTTAACTACTTTTGTCAACGTCGGTAGCTACTTTTGTCGACGTCGGTAGCAACTTCTTTCGACGTCTTTATCTACTTTTGTCGACGTCGGTAAGTACTTTTGTCGTCGTTAGTTACTAGTTTTGTCGACATCGGTTACTACTTTTGTCGACGTCGGTAAGTACTTTTGTCGACGTCGGTTACTACTTTTGTCGACGTCAGTTACTACTTTTGTCGACGTCAGTACCTACTTTTGCCGACGTCGGTAACTACTTTTGTCGACGTCGGTAACTACTTATGTCAACTTCGGTACTACTTTTGTCGACGTCGGTAACTACTTTTATCGATGTCGAAACTACTTTTGCCGACGTCGGTACCTACTTCTGTCGACGTCGGTAGCTACTTTCGTCGACGTCGGTAAGTACTTTTGACGCCGTCGGTAGCTACTTTTGTCGACGTCGGTATCTACTTTTGTCGATGACGGTAGCTACTTTTGTCGACGTCGGTAAGTACTTTTGTCGACGTCGGTAGCTACTTTTGTCGACGTCGGTAGCTACTTTTTTCGACGTCGGTATCTACTTTTGTCGACGTCGGAACCTACTTCTGTCGACGTCGGTACCTACTTTTTTCGACGTCGGTGCCTACTTTTTCGACGTCGGTAGACACTTTTGTCGACTTCGGTACCTACTTTTGTCTACGTCGGTAACTACTTCTGTCGACGTCGCTAACGACTTTTGTCGACGTCGGTGACAACTTTTGTCGTCGTCGGTAAGTACTTTTGTCGACGTCGGTAGCTACTTTTTTCGACGTCTTTATCTACTTTTGTCGACGTCGGTAAGTACTTTTGTCGACGTTGGTTACTACTTTTGCCGACGTCGGTTACTACTATTTTCGACGTCGGTACTTACTTCTGTCGACGTCGGTAACGACTTTTGTCGACGTCGAAACTACTTTTCTCGACGTCGGTACCTACTTTTTCGACGTCGGTAACTACTTTTGTCGACGTCGGTAACAACTTTTGTCGACGTGGGTAAGTACGTTTATCGACGTCGGTAAGTACTTTTGTCGACGTCGGCAAGTACTTTTGTCGACGTCGGTAGCTACTTTTGTCGACGTCGTTATCTATTTTTGTCGACGTTGGTAAGTACTTTTGTCGACGTTGGTTACTACTTTTGCCGGCGTCGGTTACTACTTTTTTCGACGTCGGTACTTCTGTCGACGTCGGTAACGACTTTTGTCGACGTCGTTAGCGACCGTTGTCGACGTCGAAACTACTTTTCTCGACGTCGGTACCTACATTTTCGACGTCGGTAAATACTTTTGTCGACGTCGGTAACAACTTTTGTCGACGTGGGTAAGTACGTTTATCGACGTCGGTAAGTACTTTTGTCGACGTCGGTAAGTACTTTTGTTGACGTCGGTAGCTACTTTTGTCGACGTCGTTATCTATTTTTGTCGACGTTGGTAAGTATTTTTGTCGTCGTCGGTAGCTACTTTTGTCGACGTATGTAGCTACTTTTTTCGACGTCGGTATCGACTTTTGTCGACGTCGGTACATACTTCTGTCGACTTCGCTAGCTACTTTTTTCGACGTCGGTAACTACTCGTGTCGACGTCGGTAAAAACTTTTGTCGACGTTTGTACCTAATTTTTCGACGTAGGTGGCTACTTTTTCGACGTCGGTAACTACTTTTGTCGACGTCGGTGACAACTTTTGTCGTCGTCAGTAAGTACTTTTGTCGACGTCGGTAACTACTCTTGTCGACGTCGGAAACTACTTTTGTCGAGGTCGGTACCTACTTTTTCGACGTCGGTGCCTACTTTTTCGACGTCGGTAACTACTTTTGTCGACGTCGGTGACAACTTTTGTCGTCGTCGGTACAAACTTTTTCGACGTCGGTAAATACTTTTGTCGACGTCGGTACCTACTTTTTTCGACGTCGGTGCCTACTTTTTCGACGTCGGTAACTACTTTTTCGACGTCAGTAACTACTTTTGTCGACGTCGGTGACAACTTTTGTCGTGTTCGGTAAGTACTTTTGTCGACGTCGGTAGCTGCTTTTGTCGAAGTCGGTAGCTACTTTTTCGACGTCCTTATCTACTTTTGTCGACGTCGGTAAGTACTTTTGTCGACGTTGGTTACTACTTTTGCCGACGTCGGTTACTACTTTTTTCGACGTCGGTACCTACTTCTGTCGACGTCGGTAACGACTTTTGTCGACGTTGTTAGCGACCGTTGTCGCCGTCGAAACTACTTTTGTCGATGTCGGTACCTACTTTTTCGACGTCGGTAACTACTTTTGTCGACGTCGGTACCTACTTTTTTCGACGTCGGTGCCTACTTTTTCGACGTCGGTAACTACTTTTGTCGACGTCGGTGACAACTTTTGTCGTCGTCGGTAGGTACTTTTGTCGACGTCGGTAGCAGCTTTTGTCGACGTCGATACCTACTTTTTTCGACGTCTTTATCTACTTTTGACGACGTCGGTAAGTACTTTTGTCGACGTTGGTTACTACTTTTGCCGGCGTCGGTTACTACTTTTTTCGACGTCGATACTTCTGTCGACGGCGGTAACGACTTTTGTCGACGTCGTTAGCGACCGTTGTCGACGACGAAACTACTTTTCTCGACGTCGGTAAGTACTTTTGTCGACGTCGGTAGCTACTTTTGTCGACGTCGTTATCTATTTTTGTCGACGTTGGTAATTACTTTTGTCGACGTTGGTTACTACTTTTGCCGGCGTCGGTTACTACTTTTTTCGACGTCGATACTTCTGTCGACGTCGGTAACGACTTTTGTCGACGTCGTTAGCGACCGTTGTCGACGACGAAACTACTTTTCTCGACGTCGGTAAGTACTTTTGTCGACGTCGGTAGCTACTTTTGTCGACGTCGTTATCTATTTTTGTCGACGTTGGTAATTATTTTTGTCGTCGTCGGTAGCTACTTTTGTCGACGTAGGTAGCTACTTTTTTCGACGTCGGTATCGACTTTTGTCGACGTCGGTACATACTTCTGTCGACTTCGCTAGCTACTTTTTTCGACGTCGGTAACTACTCGTGTCGACGTCGGTAACTACTTTTGTCGACGTCGGTACCTACTTTTTCGACGTCGGTGCCTACTTTTTCGACGTCGGTAACTACTTTTGTCGACGTCGGTGACAACTTTTGTCGTCGTCGGTAAGTACTTTTGTCGACGTCGGTAACTACTCTTGTCGACGTCGGAAACTACTTTTGTCGACGTCGGTACCTACTTTTTCGACGTCGGTGCCTACTTTTTCGACGTCGGTAAGTACTTCTGGCGACGTCGGTGACAACTTTTGTCGTCGTCGGTACAAACTTTTTCGACGTCGGTAACTACTTTTGTCGACGTCGGTACCTTCTTTTTTCGACGTCGGTGCCTACTTTTTCGACGTCGGTAGCTACTTTTTCGACATCGGTAACTACTTTTGTCGACGTCGGTGACAACTTTTGTCGTGTTCGGTAAGTACTTTTGTCGACGTCGGTAGCTGCTTTTGTCGACGTCGGTAGCTACTTTTTTCGACGTCCTTATCTACTTTTGTCGACGTCGGTAAGTACTTTTGTCGACGTTGGTTACTACTTTTGCCGACGTCGGTTACTACTTTTTTCGACGTCGGTACCTACTTCTGTCGACGTCGGTAACGACTTTTGTCGACGTCGTTAGCGACCGTTGTCGACGTCGAAACTACATTTGTCGACGTCGGTACCTACTTTTTCGACGTCGGTAACTATTGTCGACGTCGGTAACAACTTTTGTCGACGTGGGTAAGTACGTTTGTCGACGTCGGTAACGACTTTTGTCGACGTCGGTAGCGACCTTTGTCGACGTTCAAACTGCTTTTTTCGTCGTCGGTAGCTACTTTTGTCGACGTCGGTAAGTACTTTTGTCGACGTCGGTAGCTACTTTTGTCGACGTCGGTAGCTACTTTTTTCGACGTCGGTATCTACTTTTGTCGACGTCGGAACCTACTTCTGTCGACGTCGGTACCTACTTTTTTCGACGTCGGTGCCTACTTTTTCGACGTCGGTAACTACTTTTGTCGACGTCGGTGACAACTTTTGTCGTCGTCGGTAAGAACTTTTGTCGACGTGGGTAAGTCTGTTTGTCGACGTCGGTAAGTACTTTTGTCGACGTCGGTAAGTATTTTTGGCGACGTCGGTATCTATTTTTGTCGACGTCGGTAATTATTTTTGTCGACGTCGGTAGCTACTTTTGTCGACGTCGGTAGCTACTTTTTTCGACGTCGGTATCTACTTTTGTCGACGTCGGTACCTACTTCTGTCGACTTCGCTAGCTACTTTTTTCGACGTCGGTAACTACTCTCGTCGACGTCGGTAACTACTTTTGTCGACGTCGGTACCTACTTTTTCGACGACGGTGCCTACTTTTTCGACGTCGGTAACTACTTTTGTCGACGTCGGTGACAACATTTTTCGTCGTCGTTAAGTACTTTTGTCGTCGTCGGTATCTGCTTATGTCGACGTCTTTAGCTACTTTTGTCGACGTAGTATCTATTTTTGCCGAAGTCGGTAAGTATTTTTGTCGTCGTCGGTAGCTACTTTTGTCAACGTGGGTAACTACTTTTTTCGACGTCGGTATCTACTTTTGTCTACGTCGGTAGCTACTTTTGTCGACGTCGGTAGCTACTTTTTTTGACGCGGGTATCTACTTTTGTCGACGTCGGAACCTACTTCTGTCGACGTCGGTACCTACATTTTTCGACGTCGGTGCCTACTTTTTCGACGTCGGTAGATACTTCTGTCGACGTCGGTACCTACTTTTGTCGACGTTGGTTATTACTTTTGCCGACGTCGGTTACTACTTTTTTCGACGTCGGTACCTACTTCTGTCGATGTCGGTAACGACTTTTGTCGACGTCGTTAGCGACCGTTGTCGTCGTCGAAACTACTTTTGTCGACGTCGGTACCTACTTTCTCGACGTCGGTAACTACTTTTGTCGACGTCGGTGACAACTATTGTCGTCGTCGGTAAGTACTTTTATCGACGTCGGTAGCTGCTTTTGTCGACGTCGGTAGCTACTTTTTTCGACGTCTCTATCTACTTTGGTCGACGTCGGTAAGTACTTTTGTCGAAGTTGGTTACTACTTATGCCGACGTCGGTTACTACTTTTTTCGACGTCGGTACCTACTTCTGTCGACGTCGGTAACGACTATTGTCGACGTCGTTAGCGACCGTTGTCAATGTCGAAACTACTTTTGTCGACGTCGGTACCTACTTTTTCGACGTCGGTAACTACTTTTGTCGACGTCGGTAACAACTTTTGTCGACGTGGGTAAGTACGTTTGTCGACGTCGGTAACTACTTTTGTCGACGTCGGTGCCTACTTTTTCGACGTCGGTGCCTACTTTTTCGTCGTCGGTAACTACTTTTGTCGACGTCGGTGACAACTTTTGTCGTCGTCGGTAAGTACTTTTGTCGACGTCGGTAACTACTCTTGTCGACGTCGGTAACTACTTTTGTCGACGTCGGTACCTATTTTTTCAACGTCGGTGCCTATTTTTCGACGTCGGTAACTACTTTCGTCGACGTCGGCAACTACTTTTGACGCGTCGGTAACTACTTTTGTCGACGTCGGTATCAACTTTTCGACGTCGGTACCTACTTCTGTCGACGTCGGTAACTCCTTTTGGCGATGTCGGTATCTAATTTATGTTGACGTCGGTATCTACTTTTGTCGACGTCGGTAACTACTTTTGCCGACGTCGGTACCTACTTTTTCGACGTCGGTACCTTCTTCTGTCGACGTCGGTATCTACTTTTGTCGACGTCGGCAACTACTTTTGACGCGTCGGTAACTACTTTTGTCGACGTCGGTAACTACTTTTGTCGACGTCGGTACCAATTTTTTCAACGTCGATGCCTACTTTTTCGACGTCGGTAACTACATTTGTCGACGTCGGTGACAACTTTTGTCGTCGTCGGTAAGTACTTTTGTCGACGTCGGTAGCTACTTTTGTCGACGTCGGTATCTACTTTTGTCGACGTCTGTAAATACTGTTGTCGACGTCGGTGCCTACTTTTGTCGACGTCGGCTTTTGTCGACGTCGGTGCCTACTTTTGTCGACGTCGGCAACGTCTTTTGTCGACGTCGGTTACTACTTTTGTCGACGTCGGTACCTTCTTTTGTCGACGTCGGTCACTACTTTTGTCGACGTCGGTAACGACTTTTGTCGGTGTCGGTAGCGACATTTGTCGACGTCGAAACTACTTTCATCGACGTCGGTACCTACTTTTTCGACGTCGGTAACTACTTCTGTCGACGTCGGTAGCTACTTTCGTCGACGTCGGTAAGTACTTTTGACGACGTCGGCAGCTACTTTTGTCGACGTCGGTAGCTACTTTTGTCGACGTCGGTAACTACTTCTGTCAACGACGGTACTACTTTTTTCGACGTCGGTAACTACTTTTGCTGACGTCGCAGCTACTTTTGCCGACGTCGGTACCTACTTCTGTCGACGTCGGTAGCTACTTTTGTCGACGTCGGCACCTACTTTTGTTGACGTCGGTAAGTACTTTTGTCGACGTCGGTAGCTACTTTCGTCGACGTCGGTAAGTACTTTTGTCGACGTCGGTAGCTACTTTTGTCGACGTCGGTTAGTACTTTTGTCGACGTCGGTAAGTACTTTTGTCGGCGTCGGTAGCTACTTTTGTCGACGTCGGTATCTACTTTTGTCGATGTCGGTACCTACTTCTGTCGACGTCGGGAACTACTTTTGTCGACGTCGGTAACGACTTTTGTCGACGACGGTAGCGACCTTTGTCGAAGTCGAAACTACTTTTGTCGATGTCGGTAAATACTTTTTCGACGTCGGTAAATACTTTTGTCGACGTCGGTAACATCTTATGGCGACGTCGGTATCTACTGTTGTGGACGGCGGTATCTACTTTTGTCGACGTTGGTTACTACTTTTGCCGGCGTCGGTTACTACTTTTTTCGACGTCGGTACTTCGGTCGACGTCGGTAACGACTTTTGTCGACGTCGTTAGCGACCGTTGTCGACGTCGAAACTACTTTTCTCGACGTCGGTACCTACTTTTTCGACGTCGGTAACTACTTTTGTCGACGTCGGTAACAACTTTTGTCGACGTGGGTAAGTACGTTTATCGACGTCGGTAAGTACTTTTGTCGACGTCGGTAACTACTTTTGTCGACGTCGGTATCTACTTTTCTCGACCTCGGTATCTACTTTTGTCGACGTCGGTATCTACTTTTGTCGACGTCGGGAAGTACTATTGTCGACGTCGGTAGTTACTTTTGTCAACGTCGGTGCCTACTTTTCTCGACGTAGGTCTCTACTTATTTCGACGTCGGTATCTAGTTTTGTCGTCGTCTGTAACGACTTTAGTCGACGTCGGTATCGACCTTTATCGACGTCGAAACTACTTTTGTCGACGTCGGTAACTACGATCGTCGACGTCGGTAACGACTTTTGTCGACGTCGGTAGCGAACTTTGTCGACGTCGAAAGTACTCCTGTCGACGTCGGTACCTACTTTTTCGACGTCGGTAGATACTTTTCTCGACGTCGGTACCTACTTTTGTCGACGTCGGTAACGACTTTTGTCGACGTCGGTACCTACTTTTGTCGACGTCGGTAACTACTTCTGTCGACGTCCGTAACGACTTTTGTCGAAGTCGGTAGCGACCTATGTCGACGTTCAAACTACTTCTTTCGACGTCGGTAATTACTTTAGTCGACGTCGGTAACTACTTTTGTTGACGTCGGTAACGACTTTTGTCGACGTCGGTAGCGACCTTTGTCGACGTCGAAACTACTTTTGTCGACGTCGGCACCTACTTTTTCGACGTCGGTAACTACTTTCGTCGACGTCGGTAACAACTTATGTCGTCGTCGGTAAGTACTTTTGTCGAGGTCGGTAACTACTTTTGTCGACGTCGGTAGCTACTTTTTTTGACGTCGGTATCTATTTTGTCGACGTCGGTAACTATTTATGTCGACGTCAAAACGACTTTTGTCGACGTCGGTTACTACTTTTGTCGATGTCGGTACCTACATTTGTCGACGTCGGCTACGTCTTTTGTCGACGTCGGTAACTACATTTGATGACGTCGGTAATGACTTTTATCGATGTAGGAAACGGCCTTTGTCGACGTCGGTAACGACCTTTGTCGACTACGGTAACACATTTTGTCGACCTCGATACTACTTTTGTCGACGTCGGTACCTACTTCTGTCGACGTCGGTAGCTACTTTTGTCGACGTCGGTAACGACTTTTGTCGACGTCGGTAACTACTTCTCTCGACGTCAGTAACGACTTTTGTCGACGTCGGTAGCGACCTTTGTCGACGTTCAAACTACTTTTTTCGACGTCGGTAATTACTTTAGTCGACGTCGGTAACTACTTTTGTCGACGTCGGTATCTACTTTTGTCCACGTCGGTAAGTACTTTTGTCGACGTCGGTTACTACTTTTGTCGACGTCGGTTACTACTAATGTCGACGTCGCTACCTACTTTTTCCGACGTCGGTAACTGCTTTTGTCGACGTCGGTAACTACTTATGTCAACGACGGTACTACTTTTGTCGACGTCGTAACTACTTTTGTCGACGTCGAAGCTTCTTTTGTCGACGTCGGTTCCTACTTTTGTCGACGTCGGGAAGTACTTTTGTCGACGTCGGTAGCTACTTTCGTCGACGTCGGTAAGTACTTTTGTCGACGTCGGTAGCTACTTTTGTCGACGTCGGTAAGTACTTTTGTCGACGTCGGTAAGTACTTTTGTCGACGTCGGTAAGTACTTTTGTCGACGTCGGTACCTACTTTTGTCGACGTCGGGAAGTACTTTTGTAGACGTCGGTACCTACTTTCGTAGACGTCGGTAAGTACTTTTGTCGACGTCGGTAGCTACTTTTGTCGACATCGGTAAGTACTTTTGTCGACGTCGGTAAGTACTTTTGTCGACGTCGGTAGCTACTTTTGTCGGCGTCGATAGCTATTTTTGTCGACGTCTCTAGCTACTTTTTTCGACGTCGGTATCTACTTTTGTCGACGTCGGTAAGTACTTTTGTAGACGTCGGTATCTACTTTTATCGACGTTGGTATCTACTTTTGTCGACGTCGGTAAGTACTTTTGTCGACGTTAGAAGCTACTTTTTTCGACGTCGGTATCATTTTTGTCGACGTCGGTAACGACTTTAGTCGACGTCGGTAGCGACCTTTGTCGACGTCGAAACTACTTTTGTCGATGTCGGTAACGACTTTTTTCTACGTCGGTAGCGACCTTTGTCGACGTCGAAACTACTTTTATCGACGTCGGTACCTACTTTTTCGGCGTCGGTAACTACTTTTGTCGACGTCGGTTTCTACTTTTGCCGACGTCGGTACCTACTTTTGTCGACGTCGGTAACTACTTCTGTCGACGTCGGTAACGACTTTCGTCGACGTTGGTAGCGACCTTTGTCTACGTCGAAACTCCTTTTTTCGACGTCGGTAACTACTTTGGTCGACGTCGGTAACGACTTTTTTCGACGTCGGTAGCGACCTTTGTCTACGTCGAAACTCCTTTTTTCGACGTCGGTAAATACTTTTGTCGACGTCGGTAAGTACTTTTGTCGACGTCGGTAGCTACTTTTGTCGACGACGGTACCTACTTTTGTCGACGTCGGTATCTACTTTTGTCGACATCAGTAAGTACTTTTGTCGACGTCGGTAGATACTTTTGTCGACGTCGGTAGCAATTTTTGTCGACGTCGCAAACTACTTTTTTCGACGTCGGTAACGACCTTTGTCGACGTCGGTAGCGACCTTTGTCGGCGTCGGTACCTACTTTTTCGACGTCGGTAACTACTTTTGTCGACGTCGGCATCTACTTTTCTCGACCTCGGTATCTACTTCTGTCGACGTCGGTATCTACTTTTGTCGACGTCGGTAAGTACTTTTGTCGACGTCGGTAGATACTTTTGTCAACGTCGGTACCTACTTTTGTCGACGTAGGTAGCTACTAATTTCGACGTCGGCATCTACTTTTGTCGACGTCGGTAACGACTTTAGTCGACGTCGGTAGCGACCTTTATCGACGTCGAAACTACTTTTGTCGACGTCGAAAACTGTGTTTGTCGACGTCGGTAACGACTTTTGTCGACGTCGGTAGTGACCTTTGTCGACGTCGAAAGTACTTTTGTCGACGTCGGTACCTACTTTTTTGACGTCGGTAGATACCTTTGTCGACGTCGGTACCTACTTTTGTCGACGTCGGTAAAGACTTTTGTCGACGTCGGTACCTACTTTTGTCGACGTCGGTAAATACTTCTGTCGACGTCGGTAACGACTTTTGTCGACGTCGGTAGCGACCTTTGTCGATGTTCAAACTACTTTTTTCGACGTCGGTAATTACTTTAGTCGACGTCGGTAACTACTTTTGTCGACGTCGGTAACGACATTTGTCGACGTCAGTAGCGACCTTTGTCGACGTCGAAACTACTTTTGGCGACGTCGGAACCTACTTTTTCGACGTCGGTAACTACTTTTGTCGACGTCGGTAACAACTTTTGTCGTCGTCGGTAAGTACTTTTGTCGACGTCGGTAGCTACCTTTGTCGACGTCGGTAGCTACTTTTTCGACGTCGGTATCTATTTTGTCGACGTCGGTAACTATTTTTGTCGACGTCGAAACTACTTTTGTCGACGTCGGATACTACTTTTTTCGACGTCGGTACCTACCTTTGTCGACGTCGGCTACGTCTTTGGTCGACGTCGGTATCTACATTTGACGACGTCGGTAATGACTTTTATCGACGTCGGAAACGACCTTTGTCGACGTCGGTAACGACCTCTGTCGACAACGGTAACACATTTTGTCGACGTCGAAACTACTTTTGTCGACGTCGGTACCTACTTCTGTCGACGTCGGTAGCTACTTTTGTCGACGTCGGTAACGACTTTTGTCGACGTCGGTATCTAATGTTTTCGACGTCGGTATCTACATTTGTCGACGTCGGTAAGTACTTTTGTCGACGTCGGTAAGTACTTTTGTCGACGTCGGTCGCTACTTTTTTCGACGTCGGCATCCACTTTTGTCGACGTCGGTAAGTACTTTTGTCGACGTCGGTTACTACTGCTGTCGACGTCGGTAAGTACTTTTGTCGACGTCGGTAGCTACTTTTGTCGACGTCGGTAAGTACTTTTGACGACGTCGGTAAGTACTTTTGTCGGCGTCGGTAGCTACTTTTGTCGACGTCGGTATCTACTTTTGTCGATGTCGGTACCTACTTCTGTCGACGTCGGGAACTACTTTTGTCGACGTCGGTAACGACTTTTGTCGACGACGGTAGCGACCTTTGTCGAAGTCGAAACTACTTTTGTCGATGTCGGTAAATACTTTTTCGACGTCGGTAAATACTTTTGTCGACGTCGGTAACAACTTATGGCGACGTCGGTATCTACTGTTGTGGACGGCGGTATCTACTTTTGTCGACGTTGGTTACTACTTTTGCCGGCGTCGGTTACTACTTTTTTCGACGTCGGTACTTCGGTCGACGTCGGTAACGACTTTTGTCGACGTCGTTAGCGACCGTTGTCGACGTCGAAAGTACTTTTCTCGACGTCGGTACCTACTTTTTCGACGTCGGTAACTACTTTTGTCGACGTCGGTAACAACTTTTGTCGACGTGGGTAAGTACGTTTATCGACGTCGGTAAGTACTTTTGTCGACGTCGGTAACTACTTTTGTCGACGTCGGTCGCTACTTTTTTCGACGTCGGCATCCACTTTTGTCGACGTCGGTAAGTACTTTTGTCGACGTCGGTTACTACTTCTGTCGACGTCGGTTACTACTAATGTCGACGTCGGTACCTACTTTTTCCGACATCGGTATCTACTTTTGTCGACGTCGGTAACTACTTATGTCAACGACGGTACTACTTTTGTTCACGTCGGTAACTACTTTTGTCGACGTCGAAGCTACTTTTGTCGACGTCGGTACCTACTTCTGTCGACTTCGCTAGCTACTTTTTTCGACGTCGGTATCTACTATTGTCGACGTCGGCAAGTACTTTTGTCGACGTCGGTAAGTACTTTTGTCGACGTCGGTAGCTACTTTTGTCGACGTCGGTAGCTACTTTTTTCGACGTCTTTATCCACTTTTGTCGACGTCGGTAAGTACTTTTGTCGACGAAGGTTACTGTTTTGTAGACGTCGGTTAGTACTTTTGTCGACGTCGGTTTCTACTTTTGTCGACGTCGGTTACTACTTTTGTCGACGTCGGTTACTACTTTTGTAGACGTCGGTTACTACTTTTGTCGACGTCGATAACTACTTTTGTCGACGTCGAAACTACTTTTGTCGACGTCGGTACTTACTTCTGTCGACGTCGGTAGCTAATTCCGTCGACGTCGGTAAGTACTTTTGACGACGTTGGTATCTACTTTTGTCGACGTCGGTAAGTACTTTTGTCGATGTCGGTAGCTACTGCTGTCGACGTCGGTACGTACTTCTGTGGACGTCGGTAGCTACTTTTGCCGACGTCTGTAGCTACTTTTGCCGACGTCGGTAGCGACCATTGTCGACGTCGGTACCTACTTTTGTCGACGTCGGTACCTACTTCTGTCGACGTCGGTAGCTACTTTTTTCGACGTCGGTATCTTCTTTTGTCGACATCGGTAAGTACTTTTGTCGACGTAGGTTACTACTATTGTCGACGTTGGTTACTACTTTTGTCGACGTCGGTAACGACTTTTGTCGACGTCGAAACTACTTTTGTCGACGTCGGTACCTACTTCTGTCGACGTCGGTAGCTACTTTTGTCGACGTCGGTAAGTACTTTTGTCGGCGTCGGTAAGTCCTTTTGTCGACGTCGGTAGCTACTTTTGTCGACGTCGGTATATACTTTTGTCGACGTCGGTAGCTACTTTTGTCGACGTCGGTATCTACTTTTGTCGACATCGGTAAGTACTTTTGTCGACGTCCGTAGATACCTTTGTCGACGTCGGTAGAGATTTTTGTCGACTTCGCTAACTACTTTTGTCGACGTCGGCAATGACTTTTGTCGACGTCGGTAGCGACCTTTGTCGGCGTCGGTACCTACTTTTTCGACGTCGGTAACTACTTTTGTCGACGTCGGTATCTACTTTTCTCGACCTCGGTATCTACTTTTGTCGACGTCGGTATCTACTTTTGTCGACGTCGGGAAGTACTTTTGTCGACGTCGGTAGTTACTTTTGTCAACGTCGGTACCTACTTTTGTCGACGTAGGTCTCTACTTATTTCGACGTCGGTAGATACTTTTCTCGACGTCGGTACCTACTTTTGTCGACGTCGGTAACGACTTTTGTCGACGTCGGTAACTACTTCTGTCGACGTCAATAACGACTTTTGTCGACGTCGGTAGCGACCTTTGTCGACGTTCAAACTACTTCTTTCGACGTCGGTAATTACTTTAGTCGACGTCGGTAACTACTTTTGTCGACGTCGGTAACGACTTTTGTCGACGTCGGTAGCGACCTTTGTCGACGTCGAAACTACTTTTGTCGACGTCGGCACCTACTTTTTCGACGTCGGTAACTACTTTTGTCGACGTCGGTAACAACTTATGTCGTCGTCGGTAAGTACTTTTGTCGACGTCGGTAACTACTTTTGTCGACGTCGGTAGCTACTTTTTTCGACGTCGGTATCTATTTTGTCGACGTCAAAACTACTTTTGTCGACGTCAAAACTACTTTTGTCGACGTCGGTTACTACTTTTGTCGATGTCGGTACCTACATTTGTCGACGTCGGCTACGTCTTTTGTCGACGTCGGTAACTACATTTGATGACGTCGGTAATGACTTTTATCGACGTAGGAAACGGCCTTTATCGACGTCGGTAACGACCTTTGTCGACAACGGTAACACATTTTGTCGACGTCGATACTACTTTTGTCGACGTCGGTACCTATTTCTGTCGACGTCGGTAGCTACTTTTGTCGACGTCGGTAACGACTTTTGTCGACGTCGGTACCTACTTTTGTCGACGTCGGTAACTACTTCTCTCGACGTCAGTAACGACTTTTGTCGACGTCGGTAGCGACCTTTGTCGACGTTCAAACTACTTTTTTCGACGTCGGTAATTACTTTAGTCGACGTCGGTAACTACTTTTGTCGACGTCGGTATCTACTTTTGTCCACGTCGGTAAGTACTTTTGTCGACGTCGGTTACTACTTTTGTCGACGTCGGTTACTACTAATGTCGACGTCGGTAACTACTTATGTCAACGACGGTACTACTTTTGTCGACGTCGGTAACTACTTTTGTCGACGTCGAAGCTTCTTTTGTCGACGTCGGTACTTACTTCTGTCGCCGTCGGTAGCTACTTTTGTCGACGTTGGTTCCTACTTTTGTCGACGTCGGGAAGTACTTTTGTCGACGTCGGTAGCTACTTTCGTCGACGTCGGTAAGTACTCTTGTCGACGTCGGTAGCTACCTTTGTCGACGTCGGTAAGTATTTCTGTCGACGTCGGTAAGTACTTTTGTTGACGTCGGTACCTACTTTTGTCGACGTCGGGAAGTACTTTTGTAGACGTCGGTACCTACTTTCGTCGACGTCGGTAAGTACTTTTGTCGACGTCGGTAGCTACTTTTGTCGACGTCGGTAAGTACTTTTGTCGACGTCGGTAAGTACTTTTGTCGACGTCGGTAGCTACTTTTGTCGGCGCCGATAGCTATTTTTGTCGACGTCGCTAGCTACTTTTTTCGACGTCGGTATCTACTTTTGTCGACGTCGGTAAGTACTTTTGTAGACGTCGGTATCTACTTTTGTCGACGTTGGTATCTACTTTTGTCGACGTCGGTAAGTACTTTTGTCGACGTTAGTAGCTACTTTTTTCGACGTCGGTATCATTTTTGTCGACGTCGGTAACGACTTTAGTCGACGTCGGTAGCGACCTTTGTCGACGTCGAAACTACTTTTGTCGACGTCGGTAGCGACCTTTGTCAACGTCGAAACTGCTTTTATCGACGTCGGTAAATACTTTTGTCGACGTCGGTTACTACTTTTGTCGACGTCGGTACCTACTTTTGCCGACGTCAGTAACTACTTTTGTCGTCGTCGGTAACTACTTATGTCAACGTCGGTACTACTTTTGTCGACGTCGGTAACTACTTTTGTCGACGTCGAAACTACTTTTGTCGACGTCGGTACCTACTTCTGTCGACCTCGGTAGCTACTTTCGTCGACGTCGGTAAGTACTTTTGACGACATCGGTAGCTACTTTTGTCGACGTCAGTATCTACTTTTGTCGACGTCGGTAAGTACTTTTGTCGATGTCGGTAGCTACTTTTGTCGACGTCGGTAAGTACTTCTGTCGAAGTCGGCAGCTACTTTTGTCGACATCGGTAGCTACTTTTGTCGACGTCGGTAGCGACCTTTGTCGACGTCGGTACCTACTTCTGTCGACGTCGGTAGCTACTTTTTTCGACGTCGGTATCTTCTTTTGTCGACATCGGTAAGTACTTTTGTCGACGTTGGTTACTACTTTTGTCGACGTCGGTAACTACTTTAGTTGACGTCGGTAACGACTTTTGTCGACGTCGGTAAAGACTTTTGTCGACGTCGAAACTACTATTGTTGACGTCGGTACCTACTTCTGTCGACGTCGGTAGCTACTTTTGTCGACGTCGGTAGCTACTTTTGTCGAAGTCGGTAAGTACTTTTGTCGACGTCGGTAAGTACTTTTGTCGACGTCGGTAGCTACTTTTGTAGACGACGGTACCTACTTTTGTCGACGTCGGTATCTACTTTTGTCGACATCAGTAAGTACTTTTGTCGACGTCGGTAGATACTTTTGTCAACGTCGGTAACTACTTCTCTCGACGTCAGTAACGACTTTTGTCGACGTCGGTAGCGACCTTTGTCGACGTTCAAACTACTTTTTTCGACGTCGGTAATTACTTTAGTCGACGTCGGTAACTACTTTTGTCGACGTCGGTATCTACTTTTGTCCACGTCGGTAAGTACTTTTGTCGACGTCGGTTACTACTTTTGTCGACGTCGGTTACTACTAATGTCGACGTCGCTACCTACTATTTCCGACGTCGGTAACTGCTTTTGTCGACGTCGGTAACTACTTATGTCAACGACGGTACTACTTTTGTCGACGTCGTAACTACTTTTGTCGACGTCGAAGCTTCTTTTGTCGACGTCGGTTCCTACTTTTGTCGACGTCGGGAAGTACTTTTGTCGACGTCGGTAGCTACTTTCGTCGACGTCGGTAAGTACTTTTGTCGACGTCGGTAGCTACTTTTGTCGACGTCGGTAAGTACTTTTGTCGACGTCGGTAACTACTTTTGTCGACGTCGGTAAGTACTTTTGTCGACGTCGGTACCTACTTTTGTCGACGTCGGGAAGTACTTTTGTAGACGTCGGTACCTACTTTCGTAGACGTCGGTAAGTACTTTTGTCGACGTCGGTAGCTACTTTTGTCGACATCGGTAAGTACTTTTGTCGACGTCGGTAAGTACTTTTGTCGACGTCGGTAGCTACTTTTGTCGGCGTCGATAGCTATTTTTGTCGACGTCTCTAGCTACTTTTTTCGACGTCGGTATCTACTTTTGTCGACGTCGGTAAGTACTTTTGTAGACGTCGGTATCTACTTTTATCGACGTTGGTATCTACTTTTGTCGACGTCGGTAAGTACTTTTGTCGACGTTAGAAGCTACTTTTTTCGACGTCGGTATCATTTTTGTCGACGTCGGTAACGACTTTAGTCGACGTCGGTAGCGACCTTTGTCGACGTCGAAACTACTTTTGTCGATGTCGGTAACGACTTTTTTCTACGTCGGTAGCGACCTTTGTCGACGTCGAAAGTACTTTTGTCGATGTCGGTAAATATTTTTGTCGACGTCGGTACGTACTTTTGTTCGACTTCGGAACCGACCTTTGTCGACGTCGGTAGCGACCTTTGTCGACGTCGAAACTACTTTTATCGACGTCGGTACCTACTTTTTCGGCGTCGGTAACTACTTTTGTCGACGTCGGTTTCTACTTTTGCCGACGTCGGTACCTACTTTTGTCGACGTCGGTAACTACTTCTGTCGACGTCGGTAACGACTTTCGTCGACGTTGGTAGCGACCTTTGTCTACGTCGAAACTCCTTTTTTCGACGTCGGTAACTACTTTGGTCGACGTCGGTAACGACTTTTTTCGACGTCGGTAGCGACCTTTGTCTACGTCGAAACTCCTTTTTTCGACGTCGGTAAATACTTTTGTCGACGTCGGTAACAACTTATGGCGACGTCGGTATCTACTGTTGTGAACGGCGGTATCTACTTTTGTCGACGTTGGTTTCTACTTTTGTCGACGTCGGTAGATACTTTCGTCGACGTCGGTAAGTACTTTTGACAATGTCGGTAGCTACTTTTGTCGACGTCGGTACCAACTTTTGTCGATGTCCGTAACTACCTATGTCGACGTCGGTAGGTACGTTTGTCGACGTCGGTAACGACTTTTGTCAACGTCGTTAACTACTTTTGTCAACGTCGGTAGCTACTTTTGTCGACGTCGGTAGCAACTTCTTTCGACGTCTTTATCTACTTTTGTCGACGTCGGTAAGTACTTTTGTCGTCGTTAGTTACTACTTTTGTCGACATCGGTTACTACTTTTGTCGACGTCGGTAAGTACTTTTGTCGACGTCGGTTACTACTTTTGTCGACGTCAGTTACTACTTTTGTCGACGTCAGTACCTACTTTTGCCGACGTCGGTAACTACTTTTGTCGACGTCGGTAACTACTTATGTCAACTTCGGTACTACTTTTGTCGACGTCGGTAACTACTTTTATCGATGTCGAAACTACTTTTGCCGACGTCGGTACCTACTTCTGTCGACGTCGGTAGCTACTTTCGTCGACGTCGGTAAGTACTTTTGACGCCGTCGGTAGCTACTTTTGTCGACGTCGGTATCTACTTTTGTCGATGACGGTAGCTACTTTTGTCGACGTCGGTAAGTACTTTTGTCGACGTCGGTAGCTACTTTTGTCGACGTCGGTAGCTACTTTTTTCGACGTCGGTATCTACTTTTGTCGACGTCGGAACCTACTTTTGTCGACGTCGGAACCTACTTTTGTCGACGTCGGTGCCTACTTTTTCGACGTCGGTAGATACTTTTGTCGACTTCGGTACCTACTTTTGTCTACGTCGGTAACTACTTCTGTCGACGTCGCTAACGACTTTTGTCGACGTCGGTGACAACTTTTTTCGACGTCTTTATCTACTTTTGTCGTCGTCGGTAAGTACTTTTGTCGACGTCGGTAGCTACTTTTTTCGACGTCTTTATCTACTTTTGTCGACGTCGGTAAGTACTTTTGTCGACGTTGGTTACTACTTTTGCCGACGTCGGTTACTACTATTTTCGACGTCGGTACCTACTTCTGTCGACGTCGGTAACGACTTTTGTCGACGTCGTTAGCGACCGTTGTCGCCGTCGAAACTACTTTTGTCGATGTCGGTACCTACTTTTTCGACGTCGGTAACTACTTTTGTCGACGTCGGTACCTACTTTTTTCGACGTCGGTGCCTACTTTTTCGACGTCGGTAACTACTTTTGTCGACGTCGGTGACAACTTTTGTCGTCGTCGGTAGGTACTTTTGTCGACGTCGGTAGCTGCTTTTGTCGACGTCGATACCTACTTTTTTCGACGCCTTTATCTACTTTTGACGACGTCGGTAGGTACTTTTGTCGACGTTGGTTACTACTTTTGCCGGCGTCGGTTACTACTTTTTTCGACGTCGGTACTTAGTTCTGTCGACGTCGGTAACGACTTTTGTCGACGTCGTTAGCGTCCGTTGTCGACGTCGAAACTACTTTTCTCGACGTCGGTACCTACTTTTTCGACGTCGGTAACTACTTTTGTCGACGTCGGTAACAACTTTTGTCGACGTGGGTAAGTACGTTCATCGACGTCGGTAAGTACATTTGTCGACGTCGGTAAGTACTTTTGTCGACGTCGTTAGCGACCGTTGTCGACGTCGAAACTACTTTTCTCGACGTCGGTACCTACATTTTCGACGTCGGTAACTACTTTTGTCGACGTCGGTAACAACTTTTGTCGACATGGGTAAGTACGTTTATCGACGTCGGTAAGTACTTTTGTCGACGTCGGTAAGTACTTTTGTCGACGTCGGTAGCTACTTTTGTCGACGTCGTTATCTATTTTTGTCGACGTTGGTAAGTATTTTTGTCGTCGTCGGTAGCTACTTTTGTCGACGTATGTAGCTACTTTTTTCGACGTCGGTATCGACTTTTGTCGACGTCGGTACATACTTCTGTCGACTTCGCTAGCTACTTTTTTCGACGTCGGTAACTACTCGTGTCGACGTCGGTAACTACTTTTGTCGACGTCGGTACCTAATTTTTCGACGTCGGTGGCTACTTTTTCGACGTCGGTAACTACTTTTGTCGACGTCGGTGACAACTTTTGTCGTCGTTAGTAAGTACTTTTGTCGACGTCGGTAACTACTCTTGTCGACGTCGGAAACTACTTTTGTCGAGATCGGTACCTACTTTTTCGACGTCGGTGCCTACTTTTTCGACGTCGGTAAGTACTTCTGTCGACGTCGGTGACAACTTTTGTCGTCGTCGGTACAAACTTTTTCGACGTCGGTAAATACTTTTGTCGACGTCGGTACCTACTTTTTCGACGTCGGTAACTACTTTTTCGACGTCGGTAACTACTTTTGTCGACGTCGGTGACAACTTTTGTCGTGTTCGGTAAGTACTTTTGTCGACGTCGGTAGCTGCTTTTGTCGACGTCGGTAGCTACTTTTTCGACGTCCTTATCTACTTTTGTCGACGTCGGTAAGTACTTTTGTCGACGTTGGTTACTACTTTTGCCGACGTCGGTTACTACTTTTTTCGACGTCGGTACCTACTTCTGTCGACGTCGGTAACGACTTTTGTCGACGTCGTTAGCGACCGTTGTCGCCGTCGAAACTACTTTTGTCGATGTCGGTACCTACTTTTTCGACGTCGGTAACTACTTTTGTCGACGTCGGTACCTACTTTTTTCGACGTCGGTGCCTACTTTTTCGACGTCGGTAACTACTTTTGTCGACGTCGGTGACAACTTTTGTCGTCGTCGGTAGGTACTTTTGTCGACGTCGGTAGCAGCTTTTGTCGACGTCGATACCTACTTTTTTCGACGTCTTTATCTACTTTTGACGACGACGGTAAGTACTTTTGTCGACGTTGGTTACTACTTTTGCCGGCGTCGGTTACTACTTTTTTCGACGTCGGTACTTACTTCTGTCGACGTCGGTAACGACTTTTGTCGACGTCGTTAGCGACCGTTGTCGACGTCGAAACTACTTTTCTCGACGTCGGTACCTACTTTTTCGACGTCGGTAACTACTTTTGTCGACGTCGGTATCAACTTTTGTCGACGTGGGTAAGTACGTTTATCGACGTCGGTAAGTACTTTTGTCGACGTCGGTAAGTACTTTTGTCGACGTCGGTAGCTACTTTTGTCGACGTCGTTATCTATTCTTGTCGACGTTGGTAAGTACTTTTGTCGACGTTGGTTACTACTTTTGCCGGCGCCGGTTACTACTTTTTTCGACGTCGATACTTCTGTCGACGTCGGTAACGACTTTTGTCGACGTCGTTAGCGACCGTTGTCGACGACGAAACTACTTTTCTCGACGTCGGTAAGTACTTTTGTCGACGTCGGTAGCTACTTTTGTCGACGTCGTTATCTATTTTTGTCGACGTTTGTAATTATTTTTGTCGTCGTCGGTAGCTACTTTTGTCGACGTAGGTAGCTACTTTTTTCGACGTCGGTATCGACTTTTGTCGACGTCGGTACATACTTCTGTCGACTTCGCTAGCTACTTTTTTCGACGTCGGTAACTACTCGTGTCGACGTCGGTAACTACTTTTGTCGACGTCGGTACCTACTTTTTCGACGTCGGTGCCTACTTTTTCGACGTCGGTAACTACTTTTGTCGACGTCGGTGACAACTTTTGTCGTCGTCGGTAAGTACTTTTGTCGACGTCGGTAACTACTCTTGTCGACGTCGGAAACTACTTTTATCGACGTCGGTACCTACTTTTTCAACGTCGGTGCCTACTTTTTCGACGTCGGTAAGTACTTTTGACGACATCGGTAGCTACTTTTGTCGACGTCGGTATCTGCTTTTGTCGACGTCGGTAAGTACTTTTGTCGATTTCGGTAGATACTTTTGTCGACGTCGGTAAGTACTTCTGTCGACGTCGGCAGCTACTTTTGTCGACATCGGTAGCTACTTTTGTCGACGTCGGTAGCGACCATTGTCGACGTCGGTACCTACTTTTGTCGACGTCGGTACCTACTTCTGTCGACGTCGGTAGCTACTTTTTTCGACGTCGGTATCTTCTTTTGTCGACATCGATAAGTACTTTTGTCGACGTAGGTTACTACTATTGTCGACGTTGGTTACTACTTTTGTCGACGTCGGTAACTACTTTTGGTGACGTCGGTATCTACTTTTGTCGACGTCGGTAGCTATTTTTGTCGACGTCGGTATATACTTTTGTCGACATCGGTAACGACTTTAGTCGACGTCGGTAGCGACCTTTGTCGACGTCGAAACTACTTTTGTCGACGTCGGTAACGACTTTTTTCTACGTCGGTAGCGACCTTTGTCGACGTCGAAAGTACTTTTGTCGATGTCGGTAAATATTTTTGTCGACGTCGGTACCTACTTTTGTCGACTTCGGAACCGACTTTTGTCGACGTCGGTAGCGACCTTTGTCGACGTCGAAACTACTTTTATCGACGTCGGTACCTACTTTTTCGGCGTCGGTAACTACTTTTGTCGACGTCGGTTTCTACTTTTGCCGACGTCGGTACCTACTTTTGTCGACGTCGTAACTTCTTCTGTCGACGTCGGTAACGACTTTTGTCGACGTCGGTACCTACTGTTGTCGACGTCGGTAAATACTTTTGTCGACGTCGGTAACGACTTGTGTCGACGCCGGTAGCGTCCTTTGTCGACGTCGGTACCTACTTTGGTCGACGTCGGCTACGTCTTTTCTCGACGTCGGTAACTACATTCGAAGACGTCGGTAACGACTTTTATCGCCGTCGGAAACGACCTTTGTGGACGTCGGTAACGACTTTTGTGGACGTCGTTAACTCATTTTGTCGAAGTCGAAACTACTTTTGTCGACGTCGGTACCTACTTCTGTCGACGTGGGAAGCTACTTTTGTCGACGTTGGTAACGACTTTTGTCGACGTCGGTATCTACTTTTGTCGACGTCGGTATCCACTTTTGTCGACGTCGGTAAGTACTTTAATCGACGTCGGTATCTATATTTGTCGACGTCGGTATCTAATTTTGTCGACGTCGGGAAGTACTTTTGTCGACGAGGGTAATTACTTTAATTGTCGTCGGTATCTACATTTGTCGACGTCGGTAACTGCATTTGATGACGTCGGAAAAGACCTTAGTCCTCGTCGAAAACAACTTTTGTGGACGTCGGTAACGACTTTTGTCGACGTCGGTAACTACCTTTGTCGACGTCGGTAGCGACTTTTATCGACGTCGGTAACTACTTTTGTCTACGTCGAAACTTTTTTGTCGACGTCTGTACATACTTCTGTCGACGTCGGTACCTAATTTTGTCGACGTCGGTAACGACTTTTGCCGAATCGGTATCTACTTTTGTCGACGTCGGTAAGTACTTTTGTCGACGTCGGCAAGTACTTTTGTCGACGTCGGTACCTACTTTTGTCGATGTCCGTAACTACCTTTGTCGACGTCGGTAACGACTTATGTCGACGTCGGTAGCGACCTTCGTCGACGTCGAAACAACATTTTTCGACGTCGGTTCCTAGTTTGTCGACGTCGGTAACTACTTTTGTCGACGTCGGTAAAAACTTTTGTCGACGTCGGTATCTATTTTTGTCGACGTCGGTATCTACTTTTTTCCACGTCGAAACTACTTTTGTCGACGTCGGTAACTACTTCTGTCGACGTCGAAACTACATTTGTCGACGTCGGTACCTACTTCGGTCGACGACGGTAGATACTTTCGTCGACGTCGGTAAGTACTTTTGACAATGTCGGTAGCTACTTTTGTCGACGTCGGTACCAACCTTTGTCGATGTCCGTAACTACCTATGTCGACGTCGGTAGCTACGTTTGTCGACGTCGGTAACGACTTTTGTCAACGTCGTTAACTACTTTTTTCAACGTCGGTAGCTACTTTTGTCGACGTCGGTAGCAACTTCTTTCGACGTCTTTATCTACTTTTGTCGACGTCGGTAAGTACTTTTGTCGTCGTTAGTTACTACTTTTGTCGACATCGGTTACTACTTTTGTCGACGTCGGTAAGTACTTTTGTCGACGTCGGTTACTACTTTTGTCGACGTCAGTTACTACTTTTGTCGACGTCAGTACCTACTTAGGCCGACGTCGGTAACTACTTTTGTCGACGTCGGTAACTACTTATGTCAACTTCGGTACTACTTTTGTCGACGTCGGTAACTACTTTTATCGATGTCGAAACTTTTTTTGCCGACGTCGGTACCTACTTCTGTCGACGTCGGTATCTACTTTTGTCGATGACGGTAGCTACTTTCGTCGACGTCGGTAAGTACTTTTGTCGACGTCGGTAACTACTTTTATCGATGTCGAAACTACTTTTGCCGACGTCGGTACCTACTTCTGTCGACGTCGGTATCTACTTTTGTCGATGACGGTAGCTACTTTCGTCGACGTCGGTAAGTACTTTTGACGCCGTCGGTAGCTACTTTTGTCGACGTCGGTATCTACTTTTGTCGATGACGGTAGCTACTTTTGTCGACGTCGGTAAGTACTTTTGTCGACGTCGGTAGCTACTTTTGTCGACGTCGGTAGCTACTTTTTTCGACGTCGGTATCTACTTTTGTCGACGCCGGAACCTACTTCTGTCGACGTCGGTACCTACTTTTTTCGACGTCGGTGCCTACTTTTTCGACGTCGGTAGATACTTTTGTCGACTTCGGTACCTACTTTTGTCTACGTCGGTAACTACTTCTGTCGACATCGCTAACGACTTTTGTCCACGTCGGTGACAACTTTTGTCGTCGTCGGTAAGTACTTTTGTCGACGTCGTTATCTATTTTTGTCGACGTTGGTTACTACTTTTGCCGGCGTCGGTTACTACTTTATTCGACGTCGGTACTTCTGTCGACGTCGGTAACGACTTTTGTCGACGTCGTTAGCGACCGTTGTCGACGTCGAAACTACTTTTCTCGACGTCGGTACCTACTTTTTCGACGTCGGTAACTACTTTTGTCGACGTCGGTAACAACTTTTGTCGACGTGGGTAAGTACGTTTATCGACGTCGGTAAGTACTTTTGTCGACGTCGGTAAGTACTTTTGTCGACGTCGGTAGCTACTTTTGTCGACGTCGTTATCTATTTTTGTCGACGTTGGTAAGTATTTTTGTCGTCGTCGGTAGCTACTTTTGTCGACGTAGGTAGCTACTTTTTTCGACGTCGGTATCGACTTTTGTAGACGTCGGTACATACTTCTGTCGACTTCGCTAGCTACTTTTTTCGACGTCGGTAACTACTCGTGTCGACGTCGGTAACTACTTTTGTCGACGTCGGTACCTAATTTTTCGACGTCGGTGGCTACTTTTTCGACGTCGGTAACTACATTTGTCGACGTCGGTGACAACTTTTGTCGTCGTCAGTAAGTACTTTTGTCGACGTCGGTAACTACTCTTGTCGACGTCGGAAACTACTTTCGTCGACGTCGGTACCTACTTTTTCGACGTCGGTGCCTACTTTTTCGACGTCGGTAAGTACTTCTGTCGACGTCGGTGACAACTTTTGTCGTCGTCGGTACAAACTTTTTCGACGTCGGTAAATACTTTTGTCGACGTCGGTACCTACTTTTTTCGACGTCGGTGCCTACTTTTTCGACGTCGGTAACTACTTTTTCGACGTCGGTAACTACTTTTGTCGACGTCGGTGACAACTTTTGTCGTGTTCGATAAGTACTTTTGTCGACGTCGGTAGCTGCTTTTGTCGACGTCGGTAGCTACTTTTTCGACGTCCTTATCTACTTTTGTCGACGTCGGTAAGTACTTTTGTCGACGTTGGTTACTACTTTTGCCGACGTCGGTTACTACTTTTTTCGACGTCGGTAATAACTTCTGTCGACGTGGGTAACGACTTTTGTCGACGTCGTTAGCGACCGTTGTCGCCGTCGAAACTACTTTTGTCGATGTCGGTACCTACTTTTTCGACGTCGGTAACTACTTTTGTCGACGTCGGTACCTACTTTTTTCGACGTCGGTGCCTACTTTTTCGACGTCGATAACTACTTTTGTCGACGTCGGTGACAACTTTTGTCGTCGTCGGTAGGTACTTTTGTCGACGTCGGTAGCAGCTTTTGTCGACGTCGATACCTACTTTTTTCGACGTCTTTATCTACTTTTGACGACGTCGGTAAGTACTTTTGTCGACGTTGGTTACTACTTTTGCCGCCGTCGGTTACTACTTTTTTCGACGTCGGTACTTACTTCTGTCGACGTCGGTAACGACTTTTGTCGACGTCGTTAGCGACCGTTGTCGACGTCGAAACTACTTTGCTCGACGTCGGTACCTAGTTTTTCGACGTCGGTAACTACTTTTGTCGACGTCGGTATCAACTTTTGTCGACGTGGGTAAGTACGTTTATCGACGTCGGTAAGTACTTTTGTCGACGTCGGTAAGTACTTTTGTCGACGTCGGTAGCTACTTTTGTCGACGTCGTTATCTATTTTTGTCGACGTTGGTAAGTACTTTTGTTGACGTTGGTTACTACTTTTGCCGGCGTCGGTTACTACTTTTTTCGACGTCGGTACTTCTGTCGACGTCGGTAACGACTTTTGTCGACGTCGTTAGCGACCGTTGTCGACGTCGAAACTACTTTTCTCGACGTCGGTACCTACTTTTTCGACGTCGGTAACTATTTTTGTCGACGTCGGTAACAACTTTTGTCGACGTGTTTAGGTACGTTTATCGACGTCGGTAAGTACTTTTGTCGACGTCGGTAGCTACTTTTGTCGACGTCGTTATCTATTTTTGTCGACGTTGGTAATTATTTTTGTCGTCGTCGGTAGCTACTTTTGTCGACGTAGGTAGCTACTTTTTTCGACGTCGGTATCGACTTTTGTCGACGTCGGTACATACTTCTGTCGAATTCGCTAGCTACTTTTTTCGACGTCGGTAAATACTCGTGTCGACGTCGGTAACTACTTTTGTCGACGTCGGTACATACTTTTTCGACGTCGGTGCCTACTTTTTCGACGTCGGTAACTACTTTTGTCGACGTCGGTGTCAACTTTTGTCGTCGTCGGTAAGTACTTTTGTCGACGTCGGTAATTACTCTTGTCGACGTCGGAAACTACTTTTGTCGACGTCGGTACCTACTTTTTCGACGTCGGTGCCTACTTTTTCGACGTCGGTAAGTACTTCTGTCGACGTCGGTGACAACTTTTGTCGTCGTCGGTACAAACTTTTTCGACGTCGGTAACTACTTTTGTCGACGTCGGTAACAACTTTTGTCGACGTGGGTAAGTACGTTTGTCGACGTCGGTAACGACTTTTGTCGACGTCGGTAGCGACCTTTGTCGACGTTCAAACTGTTTTTTCGTCGTCGGTAGCTACTTTTGTCGACGTCGGTAAGTACTTTTGTCGACGTCGGTAGCTACTTTTGTCGACGTCGGTAGCTACTTTTTTCGACGTCGGTATCTACTTTTGTCGACGTCGGAACCTACTTCTGTCGACGTCGGTACCTACTTTTTTCGACGTCGGTGCCTACTTTTTCGACGTCGGTAACTACTTTTGTCGACGTCGGTGACAACTTTTGTCGTCGTCGGTAAGAACTTTTGTCGACGTGGGTAAGTCTGTTTGTCGACGTCGGTAAGTACTTTTGTCGACGTCGTTAAGTACTTTTGGCGACGTCGGTATCTATTTTTGTCGACGTCGGTAATTATTTTTGTCGACGTCGGTAGCTACTTTTGTCGACGTCGGTAGCTACTTTTTTCGACGTCGGTATCTACTTTTGTCGACGTCGGTACCTACTTCTGTCGACTTCGCTAGCTACTTTCTTCGACGTCGGTAACTACTCTCGTCGACGTCGGTAACTACTTTTGTCGACGTCGGTACCTACTTTTTCGACGTCGGTGCCTACTTTTTCGACGTCGGTAACTACTTTTGTCGACGTCGGTGACAACTTTTTTCGTCGTCGTTAAGTACTTTATCGACGTCGGTATCTACTTATGTCGACGTCTTTAGCTACTTTTGTCGACGTCGATATCTATTTTTGTCGACGTCGGTATCTACTTTTTTCCACGTCGAAACTACTTTTGTCGACGTCGGTACCTACTTCTGTCGACGTCGGTAAATACTTTTGTCGACGTCGAAACTACATTTGTCGACGTCGGTACCTACTTCGGTCGACGTCGGTAGATACTTTCGTCGACGTCGGTAAGTACTTTTGACAATGTCGGTAGCTACTTTTGTCGACGTCGGTACCAACTTTTGTCGATGTCCGTAACTACCTATGTCGACGTCGGTAGGTACGTTTGTCGACGTCGGTAACGACTTTTGTCAACGTCGTTAACTACTTTTGTCAACGTCGGTAGCTACTTTTGTCGACGTCGGTAGCAACTTCTTTCGACGTCTTTATCTACTTTTGTCGACGTCGGTAAGTACTTTTGTCGTCGTTAGTTACTACTTTTGTCGACATCGGTTACTACTTTTGTCGACGTCGGTAAGTACTTTTGTCGACGTCGGTTACTACTTTTGTCGACGTCAGTTACTACTTTTGTCGACGTCAGTACCTACTTTTGCCGACGTCGGTAACTACTTTTGTCGACGTCGGTAACTACTTATGTCAACTTCGGTACTACTTTTGTCGACGTCGGTAACTACTTTTATCGATGTCGAAACTACTTTTGCCGACGTCGGTACCTACTTCTGTCGACGTCGGTAGCTACTTTCGTCGACGTCGGTAAGTACTTTTGACGCCGTCGGTAGCTACTTTTGTCGACGTCGGTATCTACTTTTGTCGATGACGGTAGCTACTTTTGTCGACGTCGGTAAGTACTTTTGTCGACGTCGGTAGCTACTTTTGTCGACGTCGGTAGCTACTTTTTTCGACGTCGGTATCTACTTTTGTCGACGTCGGAACCTACTTCTGTCGACGTCGGTACCTACTTTTTTCGACGTCGGTGCCTACTTTTTCGACGTCGGTAGATACTTTTGTCGACTTCGGTACCTACTTTTGTCTACGTCGGTAACTACTTCTGTCGACGTCGCTAACGACTTTTGTCGACGTCGGTGACAACTTTTGTCGTCGTCGGTAAGTACTTTTGTCGACGTCGGTAGCTACTTTTTTCGACGTCTTTATCTACTTTTGTCGACGTCGGTAAGTACTTTTGTCGACGTTGGTTACTACTTTTGCCGACGTCGGTTACTACTATTTTCGACGTCGGTACTTACTTCTGTCGACGTCGGTAACGACTTTTGTCGACGTCGAAACTACTTTTCTCGACGTCGGTACCTACTTTTTCGACGTCGGTAACTACTTTTGTCGACGTCGGTAACAACTTTTGTCGACGTGGGTAAGTACGTTTATCGACGTCGGTAAGTACTTTTGTCGACGTCGGCAAGTACTTTTGTCGACGTCGGTAGCTACTGTTGTCGACGTCGTTATCTATTTTTGTCGACGTTGGTAAGTACTTTTGTCGACGTTGGTTACTACTTTTGCCGGCGTCGGTTACTACTTTTTTCGACGTCGGTACTTCTGTCGACGTCGGTAACGACTTTTGTCGACGTCGTTAGCGACCGTTGTCGACGTCGAAACTACTTTTCTCGACGTCGGTACCTACATTTTCGACGTCGGTAAATACTTTTGTCGACGTCGGTAACAACTTTTGTCGACGTGGGTAAGTACGTTTATCGACGTCGGTAAGTACTTTTGTCGACGTCGATAAGTACTTTTGTCGACGTCGGTAGCTACTTTTGTCGACGTCGTTATCTATTTTTGTCGACGTTGGTAAGTATTTTTGTCGTCGTCGGTAGCTACTTTTGTCGACGTATGTAGCTACTTTTTTCGACGTCGGTATCGACTTTTGTCGACGTCGGTACATACTTCTGTCGACTTCGCTAGCTACTTTTTTCGACGTCGGTAACTACTCGTGTCGACGTCGGTAAAAACTTTTGTCGACGTTTGTACCTAATTTTTCGACGTAGGTGGCTACTTTTTCGACGTCGGTAACTACTTTTGTCGACGTCGGTGACAACTTTTGTCGTCGTCAGTAAGTACTTTTGTCGACGTCGGTAACTACTCTTGTCGACGTCGGAAACTACTTTTGTCGAGGTCGGTACCTACTTTTTCGACGTCGGTGCCTACTTTTTCGACGTCGGTAAATACTTTTGTCGACGTCGGTACCTACTTTTTTCGACGTCGGTGCCTACTTTTTCGACGTCGGTAACTACTTTTTCGACGTCAGTAACTACTTTTGTCGACGTCGGTGACAACTTTTGTCGTGTTCGGTAAGTACTTTTGTCGACGTCGGTAGCTGCTTTTGTCGAAGTCGGTAGCTACTTTTTCGACGTCCTTATCTACTTTTGTCGACGTCGGTAAGTACTTTTGTCGACGTTGGTTACTACTTTTGCCGACGTCGGTTACTACTTTTTTCGACGTCGGTACCTACTTCTGTCGACGTCGGTAACGACTTTTGTCGACGTTGTTAGCGACCGTTGTCGCCGTCGAAACTACTTTTGTCGATGTCGGTACCTACTTTTTCGACGTCGGTAACTACTTTTGTCGACGTCGGTACCTACTTTTTTCGACGTCGGTGCCTACTTTTTCGACGTCGGTAACTACTTTTGTCGACGTCGGTGACAACTTTTGTCGTCGTCGGTAGGTACTTTTGTCGACGTCGGTAGCAGCTTTTGTCGACGTCGATACCTACTTTTTTCGACGTCTTTATCTACTTTTGACGACGTCGGTAAGTACTTTTGTCGACGTTGGTTACTACTTTTGCCGGCGTCGGTTACTACTTTTTTCGACGTCGGTACTTACTTCTGTCGACGTCGGTAACGACTTTTGTCGACGTCGTTAGCGACCGTTGTCGACGTCGAAACTACTTTTCTCGACGTCGGTACCTACTTTTTCGACGTCGGTAACTACTTTTGTCGACGTCGGTATCAACTTTTGTCGACGTGGGTAAGTACGTTTATCGACGTCGGTAAGTACTTTTGTCGACGTCGGTAAGTACTTTTGTCGACGTCGGTAGCTACTTTTGTCGACGTCGTTATCTATTTTTGTCGACGTTGGTAAGTACTTTTGTCGACGTTGGTTACTACTTTTGCCGGCGTCGGTTACTACTTTTTTCGACGTCGATACTTCTGTCGACGTCGGTAACGACTTTTGTCGACGTCGTTAGCGACCGTTGTCGACGACGAAACTACTTTTCTCGACGTCGGTAAGTACTTTTGTCGACGTCGGTAGCTACTTTTGTCGACGTCGTTATCTATTTTTGTCGACGTTGGTAATTATTTTTGTCGTCGTCGGTAGCTACTTTTGTCGACGTAGGTAGCTACTTTTTTCGACGTCGGTATCGACTTTTGTCGACGTCGGTACATACTTCTGTCGACTTCGCTAGCTACTTTTTTCGACGTCGGTAACTACTCGTGTCGACGTCGGTAACTACTTTTGTCGACGTCGGTACCTACTTTTTCGACGTCGGTGCCTACTTTTTCGACGTCGGTAACTACTTTTGTCGACGTCGGTGACAACTTTTGTCGTCGTCGGTAAGTACTTTTGTCGACGTCGGTAACTACTCTTGTCGACGTCGGAAACTACTTTTGTCGACGTCGGTACCTACTTTTTCGACGTCGGTGCCTACTTTTTCGACGTCGGTAAGTACTCTGGCGACGTCGGTGACAACTTTTGTCGTCGTCGGTACAAACTTTTTCGACGTCGGTAACTACTTTTGTCGACGTCGGTACCTTCTTTTTTCGACGTCGGTGCCTACTTTTTCGACGTCGGTAGCTACTTTTTCGACGTCGGTAACTACTTTTGTCGACGTCGGTGACAACTTTTGTCGTGTTCGGTAAGTACTTTTGTCGACGTCGGTAGCTGCTTTTGTCGACGTCGGTAGCTACTTTTTTCGACGTCCTTATCTACTTTTGTCGACGTCGGTAAGTACTTTTGTCGACGTTGGTTACTACTTTTGCCGACGTCGGTTACTACTTTTTTCGACGTCGGTACCTACTTCTGTCGACGTCGGTAACGACTTTTGTCGACGTCGTTAGCGACCGTTGTCGACGTCGAAACTACTTTTGTCGACGTCGGTACCTATTTTTTCGACGTCGGTAACTACTTTTGTCGACGTCGGTAACAACTTTTGTCGACGTGGGTAAGTACGTTTGTCGACGTCGGTAACGACTTTTGTCGACGTCGGTAGCGACCTTTGTCGACGTTCAAACTGTTTTTCGTCGTCGGTAGCTACTTTTGTCGACGTCGGTAAGTACTTTTGTCGACGTCGGTAGCTACTTTTGTCGACGTCGGTAGCTACTTTTTTCGACGTCGGTATCTACTTTTGTCGACGTCGGAACCTACTTCTGTCGACGTCGGTACCTACTTTTTTCGACGTCGGTGCCTACTTTTTCGACGTCGGTAACTACTTTTGTCGACGTCGGTGACAACTTTTGTCGTCGTCGGTAAGAACTTTTGTCGACGTGGGTAAGTCTGTTTGTCGACGTCGGTAAGTACTTTTGTCGACGTCTTTAAGTACTTTTGGCGACGTCGGTATCTATTTTTGTCGACGTCGGTAATTATTTTTGTCGACGTCGGTAGCTACTTTTGTCGACGTCGGTAGCTACTTTTTTCGACGTCGGTATCTCCTTTTGTCGACGTCGGTACCTACTTCTGTCGACTTCGCTAGCTACTTTCTTCGACGTCGGTAACTACTCTCGTCGACGTCGGTAACTACTTTTGTCGACGTCGGTACCTACTTTTTCGACGTCGGTGCCTACTTTTTCGACGTCGGTAACTACTTTTGTCGACGTCGGTGACAACTTTTTTCGTCGTCGTTAAGTACTTTATCGACGTCGGTATCTACTTATGTCGACGTCTTTAGCTACTTTTGTCGACGTCGATATCTATTTTTGTCGACGTCGGTATCTACTTTTTTCCACGTCGAAACTACTTTTGTCGACGTCGGTACCTACTTCTGTCGACGTCGGTAAATACTTTTGTCGACGTCGAAACTACATTTGTCGACGTCGGTACCTACTTCGGTCGACGTCGGTAGATACTTTCGTCGACGTCGGTAAGTACTTTTGACAATGTCGGTAGCTACTTTTGTCGACGTCGGTACCAACTTTTGTCGATGTCCGTAACTACCTATGTCGACGTCGGTAGGTACGTTTGTCGACGTCGGTAACGACTTTTGTCAACGTCGTTAACTACTTTTGTCAACGTCGGTAGCTACTTTTGTCGACGTCGGTAGCAACTTCTTTCGACGTCTTTATCTACTTTTGTCGACGTCGGTAAGTACTTTTGTCGTCGTTAGTTACTACTTTTGTCGACATCGGTTACTACTTTTGTCGACGTCGGTAAGTACTTTTGTCGACGTCGGTTACTACTTTTGTCGACGTCAGTTACTACTTTTGTCGACGTCAGTACCTACTTTTGCCGACGGCGGTAACTACTTTTGTCGACGTCGGTAACTACTTATGTCAACTTCGGTACTACTTTTGTCGACGTCGGTAACTACTTTTATCGATGTCGAAACTACTTTTGCCGACGTCGGTACCTACTTCTGTCGACGTCGGTAGCTACTTTCGTCGACGTCGGTAAGTACTTTTGACGCCGTCGGTAGCTACTTTTGTCGACGTCGGTATCTACTTTTGTCGATGACGGTAGCTACTTTTGTCGACGTCGGTAAGTACTTTTGTCGACGTCGGTAGCTACTTTTGTCGACGTCGGTAGCTACTTTTTTCGACGTCGGTATCTACTTTTGTCGACGTCGGAACCTACTTCTGTCGACGTCGGTACCTACTTTTTTCGACGTCGGTGCCTACTTTTTCGACGTCGGTAGATACTTTTGTCGACTTCGGTACCTACTTTTGTCTACGTCGGTAACTACTTCTGTCGACGTCGCTAACGACTTTTGTCGACGTCGGTGACAACTTTTGTCGTCGTCGGTAAGTACTTTTGTCGACGTCGGTAGCTACTTTTTTCGACGTCTTTATCTACTTTTGTCGACGTCGGTAAGTACTTTTGTCGACGTTGGTTACTACTTTTGCCGACGTCGGTTACTACTATTTTCGACGTCGGTACTTACTTCTGTCGACGTCGGTAACGACTTTTGTCGACGTCGAAACTACTTTTCTCGACGTCGGTACCTACTTTTTCGACGTCGGTAACTACTTTTGTCGACGTCGGTAACAACTTTTGTCGACGTGGGTAAGTACGTTTATCGACGTCGGTAAGTACTTTTGTCGACGTCGGCAAGTACTTTTGTCGACGTCGGTAGCTACTTTTGTCGACGTCGTTATCTATTTTTGTCGACGTTGGTAAGTACTTTTGTCGACGTTGGTTACTACTTTTGCCGGCGTCGGTTACTACTTTTTTCGACGTCGGTACTTCTGTCGACGTCGGTAACGACTTTTGTCGACGTCGTTAGCGACCGTTGTCGACGTCGAAACTACTTTTCTCGACGTCGGTACCTACATTTTCGACGTCGGTAAATACTTTTGTCGACGTCGGTAACAACTTTTGTCGACGTGGGTAAGTACGTTTATCGACGTCGGTAAGTACTTTTGTCGACGTCAGTAAGTACTTTTGTCGACGTCGGTAGCTACTTTTGTCGACGTCGTTATCTATTTTTGTCGACGTTGGTAAGTATTTTTGTCGTCGTCGGTAGCTACTTTTGTCGACGTATGTAGCTACTTTTTTCGACGTCGGTATCGACTTTTGTCGACGTCGGTACATACCTCTGTCGACTTCGCTAGCTACTTTTTTCGACGTCGGTAACTACTCGTGTCGACGTCGGTAAAAACTTTTGTCGACGTTTGTACCTAATTTTTCGACGTAGGTGGCTACTTTTTCGACGTCGGTAACTACTTTTGTCGACGTCGGTGACAACTTTTGTCGTCGTCAGTAAGTACTTTTGTCGACGTCGGTAACTACTCTTGTCGACGTCGGAAACTACTTTTGTCGAGGTCGGTACCTACTTTTTCGACGTCGGTGCCTACTTTTTCGACGTCGGTAACTACTTTTGTCGACGTCGGTGACAACTTTTGTCGTCGTCGGTACAAACTTTTTCGACGTCGGTAAATACTTTTGTCGACGTCGGTACCTACTTTTTTCGACGTCGGTGCCTACTTTTTCGACGTCGGTAACTACTTTTTCGACGTCAGTAACTACTTTTGTCGACGTCGGTGACAACTTTTGTCGTGTTCGGTAAGTACTTTTGTCGACGTCGGTAGCTGCTTTTGTCGAAGTCGGTAGCTACTTTTTCGACGTCCTTATCTACTTTTGTCGACGTCGGTAAGTACTTTTGTCGACGTTGGTTACTACTTTTGCCGACGTCGGTTACTACTTTTTTCGACGTCGGTACCTACTTCTGTCGACGTCGGTAACGACTTTTGTCGACGTTGTTAGCGACCGTTGTCGCCGTCGAAACTACTTTTGTCGATGTCGGTACCTACTTTTTCGACGTTGGTAACTACTTTTGTCGACGTCGGTACCTACTTTTTTCGACGTCGGTGCCTACTTTTTCGACGTCGGTAACTACTTTTGTCGACGTCGGTGACAACTTTTGTCGTCGTCGGTAGGTACTTTTGTCGACGTCGGTAGCAGCTTTTGTCGACGTCGATACCTACTTTTTTCGACGTCTTTATCTACTTTTGACGACGTCGGTAAGTACTTTTGTCGACGTTGGTTACTACTTTTGCCGGCGTCGGTTACTACTTTTTTCGACGTCGGTACTTCTGTCGACGTCGGTAACGACTTTTGTCGACGTCGTTAGCGACCGTTGTCGACGTCGAAACTACTTTTCTCGACGTCGGTACCTACTTTTTCGACGTCGGTAACTACTTTTGTCGACGTCGGTATCAACTTTTGTCGACGTGGGTAAGTACGTTTATCGACGTCGGTAAGTACTTTTGTCGACGTCAGTAAGTACTTTTGTCGACGTCGGTAGCTACTTTTGTCGACGTCGTTATCTATTTTTGTCGACGTTGGTAAGTACTTTTGTCGACGTTGGTTACTACTTTTGCCGGCGTCGGTTACTACTTTTTTCGACGTCGATACTTCTGTCGACGTCGGTAACGACTTTTGTCGACGTCGTTAGCGACCGTTGTCGACGACGAAACTACTTTTCTCGACGTCGGTAACTACTTTTGTCGACGTCGGTAGCTACTTTTGACGACGTCGTTATCTATTTTTGTCGACGTTGGTAATTATTTTTGTCGTCGTCGGTAGCTACTTTTGTCGACGTAGGTAGCTACTTTTTTCGACGTCGGTATCGACTTTTGTCGACGTCGGTACATACTTCTGTCGACTTCGCTAGCTACTTTTTTCGACGTCGGTAACTACTCGTGTCGACGTCGGTAACTACTTTTGTCGACGTCGGTACCTACTTTTTCGACGTCGGTGCCTACTTTTTCGACGTCGGTAACTACTTTTGTCGACGTCGGTGACAACTTTTGTCGTCGTCGGTAAGTACTTTTGTCGACGTCGGTAACTACTCTTGTCGACGTCGGAAACTACTTTTGTCGACGTCGGTACCTACTTTTTCGACGTCGGTGCCTACTTTTTCGACGTCGGTAAGTACTTCTGGCGACGTCGGTGACAACTTTTGTCGTCGTCGGTACAAACTTTTTCGACGTCGGTAACTACTTTTGTCGACGTCGGTACCTTCTTTTTTCGACGTCGGTGCCTACTTTTTCGACGTCGGTAGCTACTTTTTCGACGTCGGTATCTACTTTTGTCGACGTCGGTGACAACTTTTGTCGTGTTCGGTAAGTACTTTTGTCGACGTCGGTAGCTGCTTTTGTCGACGTCGGTAGCTACTTTTTTCGACGTCCTTATCTACTTTTGTCGACGTCGGTAAGTACTTTTGTCGACGTTGGTTACTACTTTTGCCGACGTCGGTTACTACTTTTTTCGACGTCGGTACCTACTTCTGTCGACGTCGGTAACGACTTTTGTCGACGTCGTTAGCGACCGTTGTCGACGTCGAAACTACTTTTGTCGACGTCGGTACCTACTTTTTCGACGTCGGTAACTATTGTCGACGTCGGTAACAACTTTTGTCGACGTGGGTAAGTACGTTTGTCGACGTCGGTAACGACTTTTGTCGACGTCGGTAGCGACCTTTGTCGACGTTCAAACTGCTTTTTTCGTCGTCGGTAGCTACTTTTGTCGACGTCGGTAAGTACTTTTGTCGACGTCGGTAGCTACTTTTGTCGACGTCGGTAGCTACTTTTTTCGACGTCGGTATCTACTTTTGTCGACGTCGGAACCTACTTCTGTCGACGTCGGTACCTACTTTTTTCGACGTCGGTGCCTACTTTTTCGACGTCGGTAACTACTTTTGTCGACGTCGGTGACAACTTTTGTCGTCGTCGGTAAGAACTTTTGTCGACGTGGGTAAGTCTGTTTGTCGACGTCGGTAAGTACTTTTGTCGACGTCGGTAAGTACTTTTGGCGACGTCGGTATCTATTTTTGTCGACGTCGGTAATTATTTTTGTCGACGTCGGTAGCTACTTTTGTCGACGTCGGTAGCTACTTTTTTCGACGTCGGTATCTACTTTTGTCGACGTCGGTACCTACTTCTGTCGACTTCGCTAGCTACTTTTTTCGACGTCGGTAACTACTCTCGTCGACGTCGGTAACTACTTTTGTCGACGTCGGTACCTACTTTTTCGACGACGGTGCCTACTTTTTCGACGTCGGTAACTACTTTTGTCGACGTCGGTGACAACATTTTTCGTCGTCGTTAAGTACTTTTGTCGTCGTCGGTATCTGCTTATGTCGACGTCTTTAGCTACTTTTGTCGACGTAGTATCTATTTTTGCCGAAGTCGGTAAGTATTTTTGTCGTCGTCGGTAGCTACTTTTGTCAACGTGGGTAACTACTTTTTTCGACGTCGGTATCTACTTTTGTCTACGTCGGTAGCTACTTTTGTCGACGTCGGTAGCTACTTTTTTTGACGCGGGTATCTACTTTTGTCGACGTCGGAACCTACTTCTGTCGACGTCGGTACCTACATTTTTCGACGTCGGTGCCTACTTTTTCGACGTCGGTAGATACTTCTGTCGACGTCGGTACCTACTTTTGTCGACGTTGGTTATTACTTTTGCCGACGTCGGTTACTACTTTTTTCGACGTCGGTACCTACTTCTGTCGATGTCGGTAACGACTTTTGTCGACGTCGTTAGCGACCGTTGTCGTCGTCGAAACTACTTTTGTCGACGTCGGTACCTACTTTTTCGACGTCGGTAACTACTTTTGTCGTCGTCGGTGACAACTATTGTCGTCGTCGGTAAGTACTTTTATCGACGTCGGTAGCTGCTTTTGTCGACGTCGGTAGCTACTTTTTTCGACGTCTCTATCTACTTTGGTCGACGTCGGTAAGTACTTTTGTCGACGTTGGTTACTACTTATGCCGACGTCGGTTACTACTTTTTTCGACGTCGGTACCTACTTCTGTCGACGTCGGTGACAACTTTTGTCGTGTTCGATAAGTACTTTTGTCGACGTCGGTAGCTGCTTTTGTCGACGTCGGTAGCTACTTTTTCGACGTCCTTATCTACTTTTGTCGACGTCGGTAAGTACTTTTGTCGACGTTGGTTACTACTTTTGCCGACGTCGGTTACTACTTTTTTCGACGTCGGTAATAACTTCTGTCGACGTGGGTAACGACTTTTTTCGACGTCGTTAGCGACCGTTGTCGCCGTCGAAACTACTTTTGTCGATGTCGGTACCTACTTTTTCGACGTCGGTAACTACTTTTGTCGACGTCGGTACCTACTTTTTTCGACGTCGGTGCCTACTTTTTCGACGTCGGTAACTACTTTTGTCGACGTCGGTGACAACTTTTGTCGTCGTCGGTAGGTACTTTTGTCGACGTCGGTAGCAGCTTTTGTCGACGTCGATACCTACTTTTTTCGACGTCTTTATCTACTTTTGACGACGTCGGTAAGTACTTTTGTCGACGTTGGTTACTACTTTTGCCGCCGTCGGTTACTACTTTTTTCGACGTCGGTACTTACTTCTGTCGACGTCGGTAACGACTTTTGTCGACGTCGTTAGCGACCGTTGTCGACGTCGAAACTACTTTGCTCGACGTCGGTACCTAGTTTTTCGACGTCGGTAACTACTTTTGTCGACGTCGGTATCAACTTTTGTCGACGTGGGTAAGTACGTTTATCGACGTCGGTAAGTACTTTTGTCGACGTCGGTAAGTACTTTTGTCGACGTCGGTAGCTACTTTTGTCGACGTCGTTATCTATTTTTGTCGACGTTGGTAAGTACTTTTGTCGACGTTGGTTACTACTTTTGCCGGCGTCGGTTACTACTTTTTTCGACGTCGGTACTTCTGTCGACGTCGGTAACGACTTTTGTCGACGTCGTTAGCGACCGTTGTCCACGTCGAAACTACTTTTCTCGACGTCGGTACCTACTTTTTCGACGTCGGTAACTATTTTTGTCGACGTCGGTAACAACTTTTGTCGACGTGTTTAGGTACGTTTATCGACGTCGGTAAGTACTTTTGTCGACGTCGGTAGCTACTTTTGTCGACGTCGTTATCTATTTTTGTCGACGTTGGTAATTATTTTTGTCGTCGTCGGTAGCTACTTTTGTCGACGTAGGTAGCTACTTTTTTCGACGTCGGTATCGACTTTTGTCGACGTCGGTACATACTTCTGTCGAATTCGCTAGCTACTTTTTTCGACGTCGGTAAATACTCGTGTCGACGTCGGTAACTACTTTTGTCGACGTCGGTACATACTTTTTCGACGTCGGTGCCTACTTTTTCGACGTCGGTAACTACTTTTGTCGACGTCGGTGTCAACTTTTGTCGTCGTCGGTAAGTACTTTTGTCGACGTCGGTAATTACTCTTGTCGACGTCGGAAACTACTTTTGTCGACGTCGGTACCTACTTTTTCGACGTCGGTGCCTACTTTTTCGACGTCGGTAAGTACTTCTGTCGACGTCGGTGACAACTTTTGTCGTCGTCGGTACAAACTTTTTCGACGTCGGTAGCTACTTTTGTCGACGTCGGTACCTACTTTTTTCGACGTCGGTGCCTACTTTTTCGACGTCGGTAACTACTTTTTCGACGTCGGTAACTACTTTTGTCGACGTCGGTGACAACTTTTGTCGTGTTCGGTAAGTACTTTTGTCGACGTCGGTAGCTGCTTTTGTCGACGTCGGTAGCTACTTTTTTCGACGTCCTTATCTACTTTTGTCGACGTCGGTAAGTACTTTTGTCGACGTTGGTTACTACTTTTGCCGACGTCGGTTACTACTTTTTTCGACGTCGGTACCTACTTCTGTCGACGTCGGTAACGACTTTTGTCGACGTCGTTAGCGACCGTTGTCGACGTCGAAACTACTTTTGTCGACGTCGGTACCTACTTTTTCGACGTCGGTAACTACTTTTGTCGACGTCGGTAACAACTTTTGTCGACGTGGGTAAGTACGTTTGTCGACGTCGGTAACGACTTTTGTCGACGTCGGTAGCGACCTTTGTCGACGTTCAAACTGTTTTTTCGTCGTCGGTAGCTACTTTTGTCGACGTCGGTAAGTACTTTTGTCGACGTCGGTAGCTACTTTTGTCGACGTCGGTAGCTACTTTTTTCGACGTCGGTATCTACTTTTGTCGACGTCGGAACCTACTTCTGTCGACGTCGGTACCTACTTTTTTCGACGTCGGTGCCTACTTTTTCGACGTCGGTAACTACTTTTGTCGACGTCGGTGACAACTTTTGTCGTCGTCGGTAAGAACTTTTGTCGACGTGGGTAAGTCTGTTTGTCGACGTCGGTAAGTACTTTTGTCGACGTTGTTAAGTACTTTTGGCGACGTCGGTATCTATTTTTGTCGACGTCGGTAATTATTTTTGTCGACGTCGGTAGCTACTTTTGTCGACGTCGGTAGCTACTTTTTTCGACGTCGGTATCTACTTTTGTCGACGTCGGTACCTACTTCTGTCGACTTCGCTAGCTACTTTCTTCGACGTCGGTAACTACTCTCGTCGACGTCGGTAACTACTTTTGTCGACGTCGGTACCTACTTTTTCGACGTCGGTGCCTACTTTTTCGACGTCGGTAACTACTTTTGTCGACGTCGGTGACAACTTTTTTCGTCGTCGTTAAGTACTTTATCGACGTCGGTATCTACTTATGTCGACGTCTTTAGCTACTTTTGTCGACGTCGATATCTATTTTTGTCGACGTCGGTATCTACTTTTTCCACGTCGAAACTACTTTTGTCGACGTCGGTACCTACTTCTGTCGACGTCGGTAAATACTTTTGTCGACGTCGAAACTACATTTGTCGACGTCGGTACCTACTTCGGTCGACGTCGGTAGATACTTTCGTCGACGTCGGTAAGTACTTTTGACAATGTCGGTAGCTACTTTTGTCGACGTCGGTACCAACTTTTGTCGATGTCCGTAACTACCTATGTCGACGTCGGTAGGTACGTTTGTCGACGTCGGTAACGACTTTTGTCATAGTCGTTAACTACTTTTGTCAACGTCGGTAGCTACTTTTGTCGACGTCGGTAGCAACTTCTTTCGACGTCTTTATCTACTTTTGTCGACGTCGGTAAGTACTTTTGTCGTCGTTAGTTACTACTTTTGTCGACATCGGTTACTACTTTTGTCGACGTCGGTAAGTACTTTTGTCGACGTCGGTTACTACTTTTGTCGACGTCAGTTACTACTTTTGTCGACGTCAGTACCTACTTTTGCCGACGTCGGTAACTACTTTTGTCGACGTCGGTAACTACTTATGTCAACTTCGGTACTACTTTTGTCGACGTCGGTAACTACTTTTATCGATGTCGAAACTACTTTTGCCGACGTCGGTACCTACTTCTGTCGACGTCGGTAGCTACTTTCGTCGACGTCGGTAAGTACTTTTGACGCCGTCGGTAGCTACTTTTGTCGACGTCGGTATCTACTTTTGTCGATGACGGTAGCTACTTTTGTCGACGTCGGTAAGTACTTTTGTCGACGTCGGTAGCTACTTTTGTCGACGTCGGTAGCTACTTTTTTCGACGTCGGTATCTACTTTTGTCGACGTCGGAACCTACTTCTGTCGACGTCGGTACCTACTTTTTTCGACGTCGGTGCCTACTTTTTCGACGTCGGTAGATACTTTTGTCGACTTCGGTACCTACTTTTGTCTACGTCGGTAACTACTTCTGTCGACGTCGCTAACGACTTTTGTCGACGCCGGTGACAACTTTTGTCGTCGTCGGTAAGTACTTTTGTCGACGTCGGTAGCTACTTTTTTCGACGTCTTTATCTACTTTTGTCGACGTCGGTAAGTACTTTTGTCGACGTTGGTTACTACTTTTGCCGACGTCGGTTACTATTATTTTCGACGTCGGTACTTACTTCTGTCGACGTCGGTAACGACTTTTGTCGACGTCGAAACTACTTTTCTCGACGTCGGTACCTACTTTTTCGACGTCGGTAACTACTTTTGTCGACGTCGGTAACAACTTTTGTCGACGTGGGTAAGTACGTTTATCGACGTCGGTAAGTACTTTTGTCGACGTCGGCAAGTACTTTTGTCGACGTCGGTAGCTACTTTTGTCGACGTCGTTATCTATTTTTGTCGACGTTGGTAAGTACTTTTGTCGACGTTGGTTACTACTTTTGCCGGCGTCGGTTACTACTTTTTTCGACGTCGGTACTTCTGTCGACGTCGGTAACGACTTTTGTCGACGTCGTTAGCGACCGTTGTCGACGTCGAAACTACTTTTCTCGACGTCGGTACCTACATTTTCGACGTCGGTAAATACTTTTGTCGACGTCGGTAACAACTTTTGTCGACGTGGGTAAGTACGTTTATCGACGTCGGTAAGTACTTTTGTCGACGTCGGTAAGTACTTTTGTCGACGTCGGTAGCTACTTTTGTCGACGTCGTTATCTATTTTTGTCGACGTTGGTAAGTATTTTTGTCGTCGTCGGTAGCTACTTTTGTCGACGTATGTAGCTACTTTTTTCGACGTCGTTATCGACTTTTGTCGACGTCGGTACATACTTCTGTCGACTTCGCTAGCTACTTTTTTCGACGTCGGTAACTACTCGTGTCGACGTCGGTAAAAACTTTTGTCGACGTTTGTACCTAATTTTTCGACGTAGGTGGCTACTTTTTCGACGTCGGTAACTACTTTTGTCGACGTCGGTGACAACTTTTGTCGTCGTCAGTAAGTACTTTTGTCGACGTCGGTAACTACTCTTGTCGACGTCGGAAACTACTTTTGTCGAGGTCGGTACCTACCATTTCGACGTCGGTGCCTACTTTTTCGACGTCGGTAACTACTTTTGTCGACGTCGGTGACAACTTTTGTCGTCGTCGGTACAAACTTTTTCGACGTCGGTAAATACTTTTGTCGACGTCGGTACCTACTTTTTTCGACGTCGGTGCCTACTTTTTCGACGTCGGTAACTACTTTTTCGACGTCAGTAACTACTTTTGTCGACGTCGGTGACAACTTTTGTCGTGTTCGGTAAGTACTTTTGTCGACGTCGGTAGCTGCTTTTGTCGAAGTCGGTAGCTACTTTTTCGACATCCTTATCTACTTTTGTCGACGTCGGTAAGTACTTTTGTCGACGTTGGTTACTACTTTTGCCGACGTCGGTTACTACTTTTTTCGACGTCGGTACCTACTTCTGTCGACGTCGGTAACGACTTTTGTCGACGTTGTTAGCGACCGTTGTCGCCGTCGAAACTACTTTTGTCGATGTCGGTACCTACTTTTTCGACGTCGGTAACTACTTTTGTCGACGTCGGTACCTACTTTTTTCGACGTCGGTGCCTACTTTTTCGACGTCGGTAACTACTTTTGTCGACGTCGGTGACAACTTTTGTCGTCGTCGGTAGGTACTTTTGTCGACGTCGGTAACAGCTTTTGTCGATTTCGATACCTACTTTTTTCGACGTCTTTATCTACTTTTGACGACGTCGGTAAGTACTTTTGTCGACGTTGGTTACTACTTTTGCCGGCGTCGGTTACTACTTTTTTCGACGTCGGTACTTACTTCTGTCGACGTCGGTAACGACTTTTGTCGACGTCGTTAGCGACCGTTGTCGACGTCGAAACTACTTTTCTCGACGTCGGTACCTACTTTTTCGACGTCGGTAACTACTTTTGTCGACGTCGGTATCAACTTTTGTCGACGTGGGTAAGTACGTTTATCGACGTCGGTAAGTACTTTTGTCGACGTCGGTAAGTACTTTTGTCGACGTCGGTAGCTACTTTTGTCGACGTCGTTATCTATTTTTGTCGACGTTGGTAAGTACTTTTGTCGACGTTGGTTACTACTTTTGCCGGCGTCGGTTACTACTTTTTTCGACGTCGATACTTCTGTCGACGTCGGTAACGACTTTTGTCGACGTCGTTAGCGACCGTTGTCGACGACGAAACTACTTTTCTCGACGTCGGTAAGTACTTTTGTCGACGTCGGTAGCTCCTTTTGTCGACGTCGTTATCTATTTTTGTCGACGTTGGTAATTATTTTTGTCGTCGTCGGTAGCTACTTTTGTCGACGTAGGTAGCTACTTTTTTCGACGTCGGTATCGACTTTTGTCGACGTCGGTACATACTTCTGTCGACTTCGCTAGCTACTTTTTTCGACGTCGGTAACTACTCGTGTCGACGTCGGTAACTACTTTTGTCGACGTCGGTACCTACTTTTTCGACGTCGGTGCCTACTTTTTCGACGTCGGTAACTACTTTTGTCGACGTCGGTGACAACTTTTGTCGTCGTCGGTAAGTACTTTTGTCGACGTCGGTAACTACTCTTGTCGACGTCGGAAACTACTTTTGTCGACGTCGGTACCTACTTTTTCGACGTCGGTGCCTACTTTTTCGACGTCGGTAAGTACTTCTGGCGACGTCGGTGACAACTTTTGTCGTCGTCGGTACAAACTTTTTCGACGTCGGTAACTACTTTTGTCGACGTCGGTACCTTCTTTTTTCGACATCGGTGCCTACTTTTTCGACGTCGGTAGCTACTTTTTCGACGTCGGTAACTACTTTTGTCGACGTCGGTGACAACTTTTGTCGTGTTCGGTAAGTACTTTTGTCGACGTCGGTAGCTGCTTTTGTCGACGTCGGTAGCTACTTTTTTCGACGTCCTTATCTACTTTTGTCGACGTCGGTAAGTACTTTTGTCGACGTTGGTTACTACTTTTGCCGACGTCGGTTACTACTTTTTTCGACGTCGGTACCTACTTCTGTCGACGTCGGTAACGACTTTTGTCGACGTCGTTAGCGACCGTTGTCGACGTCGAAACTACTTTTGTCGACGTCGGTACCTACTTTTTCGACGTCGGTAACTACTTTTGTCGACGTCGGTAACAACTTTTGTCGACGTGGGTAAGTACGTTTGTCGACGTCGGTAACGACTTTTGTCGACGTCGGTAGCGACCTTTGTCGACGTTCAAACTGTTTTTTCGTCGTCGGTAGCTACTTTTGTCGACGTCGGTAAGTACTTTTGTCGACGTCGGTAGCTACTTTTGTCGACGTCGGTAGCTACTTTTTTCGACGTCGGTATCTACTTTTGTCGACGTCGGAACCTACTTCTGTCGACGTCGGTACCTACTTTTTTCGACGTCGGTGCCTACTTTTTCGACGTCGGTAACTACTTTTGTCGACGTCGGTGACAACTTTTGTCGTCGTCGGTAAGAACTTTTGTCGACGTGGGTAAGTCTGTTTGTCGACGTCGGTAAGTACTTTTGTCGACGTCGTTAAGTACTTTTGGCGACGTCGGTATCTATTTTTGTCGACGTCGGTAATTATTTTTGTCGACGTCGGTAGCTACTTTTGTCGACGTCGGTAGCTACTTTTTTCGACGTCGGTATCTACTTTTGTCGACGTCGGTACCTACTTCTGTCGACTTCGCTAGCTACTTTCTTCGACGTCGGTAACTACTCTCGTCGACGTCGGTAACTACTTTTGTCGACGTCGGTACCTACTTTTTCGACGTCGGTGCCTACTTTTTCGACGTCGGTAACTACTTTTGTCGACGTCGGTGACAACTTTTTTCGTCGTCGTTAAGTACTTTATCGACGTCGGTATCTACTTATGTCGACGTCTTTAGCTACTTTTGTCGACGTCGATATCTATTTTTGTCGACGTCGGTATCTACTTTTTCCACGTCGAAACTACTTTTGTCGACGTCGGTACCTACTTCTGTCGACGTCGGTAAATACTTTTGTCGACGTCGAAACTACATTTGTCGACGTCGGTACCTACTTCGGTCGACGTCGGTAGATACTTTCGTCGACGTCGGTAAGTACTTTTGACAATGTCGGTAGCTACTTTTGTCGACGTCGGTACCAACTTTTGTCGATGTCCGTAACTACCTATGTCGACGTCGGTAGGTACGTTTGTCGACGTCGGTAACGACTTTTGTCAACGTCGTTAACTACTTTTGTCAACGTCGGTAGCTACTTTTGTCGACGTCGGTAGCAACTTCTTTCGACGTCTTTATCTACTTTTGTCGACGTCGGTAAGTACTTTTGTCGTCGTTAGTTACTACTTTTGTCGACATCGGTTACTACTTTTGTCGACGTCGGTAAGTACTTTTGTCGACGTCGGTTACTACTTTTGTCGACGTCAGTTACTACTTTTGTCGACGTCAGTACCTACTTTTGCCGACGTCGGTAACTACTTTTGTCGACGTCGGTAACTACTTATGTCAACTTCGGTACTACTTTTGTCGACGTCGGTAACTACTTTTATCGATGTCGAAACTACTTTTGCCGACGTCGGTACCTACTTCTGTCGACGTCGGTAGCTACTTTCGTCGACGTCGGTAAGTACTTTTGACGCCGTCGGTAGCTACTTTTGTCGACGTCGGTATCTACTTTTGTCGATGACGGTAGCTACTTTTGTCGACGTCGGTAAGTACTTTTGTCGACGTCGGTAGCTACTTTTGTCGACGTCGGTAGCTACTTTTTTCGACGTCGGTATCTACTTTTGTCGACGTCGGAACCTACTTCTGTCGACGTCGGTACCTACTTTTTTCGACGTCGGTGCCTACTTTTTCGACGTCGGTAGATACTTTTGTCGACTTCGGTACCTACTTTTGTCTACGTCGGTAACTACTTCTGTCGACGTCGCTAACGACTTTTGTCGACGTCGGTGACAACTTTTGTCGTCGTCGGTAAGTACTTTTGTCGACGTCGGTAGCTACTTTTTTCGACGTCTTTATCTACTTTTGTCGACGTCGGTAAGTACTTTTGTCGACGTTGGTTACTACTTTTGCCGACGTCGGTTACTACTATTTTCGACGTCGGTACTTACTTCTGTCGACGTCGGTAACGACTTTTGTCGACGTCGAAACTACTTTTCTCGACGTCGGTACCTACTTTTTCGACGTCGGTAACTACTTTTGTCGACGTCGGTAACAACTTTTGTCGACGTGGGTAAGTACGTTTATCGACGTCGGTAAGTACTTTTGTCGACGTCGGCAAGTACTTTTGTCGACGTCGGTAGCTACTTTTGTCGACGTCGTTATCTATTTTTGTCGACGTTGGTAAGTACTTTTGTCGACGTTGGTTACTACTTTTGCCGGCGTCGGTTACTACTTTTTTCGACGTCGGTACTTCTGTCGACGTCGGTAACGACTTTTGTCGACGTCGTTAGCGACCGTTGTCGACGTCGAAACTACTTTTCTCGACGTCGGTACCTACATTTTCGACGTCGGTAAATACTTTTGTCGACGTCGGTAACAACTTTTGTCGACGTGGGTAAGTACGTTTATCGACGTCGGTAAGTACTTTTGTCGACGTCGGTAAGTACTTTTGTCGACGTCGGTAGCTACTTTTGTCGACGTCGTTATCTATTTTTGTCGACGTTGGTAAGTATTTTTGTCGTCGTCGGTAGCTACTTTTGTCGACGTATGTAGCTACTTTTTTCGACGTCGGTATCGACTTTTGTCGACGTCGGTACATACTTCTGTCGACTTCGCTAGCTACTTTTTTCGACGTCGGTAACTACTCGTGTCGACGTCGGTAAAAACTTTTGTCGACGTTTGTACCTAATTTTTCGACGTAGGTGGCTACTTTTTCGACGTCGGTAACTACTTTTGTCGACGTCGGTGACAACTTTTGTCGTCGTCAGTAAGTACTTTTGTCGACGTCGGTAACTACTCTTGTCGACGTCGGAAAGTACTTTTGTCCAGGTCGGTACCTACTTTTTCGACGTCGGTGCCTACTTTTTCGACGTCGGTAACTACTTTTGTCGACGTCGGTGACAACTTTTGTCGTCGTCGGTACAAACTTTTTCGACGTCGGTAAATACTTTTGTCGACGTCGGTACCTACTTTTTTCGACGTCGGTGCCTACTTTTTCGACGTCGGTAACTACTTTTTCGACGTCAGTAACTACTTTTGTCGACGTCGGTGACAACTTTTGTCGTGTTCGGTAAGTACTTTTGTCGACGTCGGTAGCTGCTTTTGTCGAAGTCGGTAGCTACTTTTTCGACGTCCTTATCTACTTTTGTCGACGTCGGTAAGTACTTTTGTCGACGTTGGTTACTACTTTTGCCGACGTCGGTTACTACTTTTTTCGACGTCGGTACCTACTTCTGTCGACGTCGGTAACGACTTTTGTCGACGTTGTTAGCGACCGTTGTCGCCGTCGAAACTACTTTTGTCGATGTCGGTACCTACTTTTTCGACGTCGGTAACTACTTTTGTCGACGTCGGTACCTACTTTTTTCGACGTCGGTGCCTACTTTTTCGACGTCGGTAACTACTTTTGTCGACGTCGGTGACAACTTTTGTCGTCGTCGGTAGGTACTTTTGTCGACGTCGGTAGCAGCTTTTGTCGACGTCGATACCTACTTTTTTCGACGTCTTTATCTACTTTTGACGACGTCGGTAAGTACTTTTGTCGACGTTGGTTACTACTTTTGCCGGCGTCGGTTACTACTTCTTTCGACGTCGATACTTCTGTCGACGGCGGTAACGACTTTTGTCGACGTCGTTAGCGACCGTTGTCGACGACGAAACTACTTTTCTCGACGTCGGTAAGTACTTTTGTCGACGTCGGTAGCTACTTTTGTCGACGTCGTTATCTATTTTTGTCGACGTTGGTAAGTACTTTTGTCGACGTTGGTTACTACTTTTGCCGGCGTCGGTTACTACTTTTTTCGACGTCGATACTTCTGTCGACGTCGGTAACGACTTTTGTCGACGTCGTTAGCGACCGTTGTCGACGACGAAACTACTTTTCTCGACGTCGGTAAGTACTTTTGTCGACGTCGGTAGCTACTTTTGTCGACGTCGTTATCTATTTTTGTCGACGTTGGTAATTATTTTTGTCGTCGTCGGTAGCTACTTTTGTCGACGTAGGTAGCTACTTTTTTCGACGTCGGTATCGACTTTTGTCGACGTCGGTACATACTTCTGTCGACTTCGCTAGCTACTTTTTTCGACGTCGGTAACTACTCGTGTCGACGTCGGTAACTACTTTTGTCGACGTCGGTACCTACTTTTTCGACGTCGGTGCCTACTTTTTCGACGTCGGTAACTACTTTTGTCGACGTCGGTGACAACTTTTGTCGTCGTCGGTAAGTACTTTTGTCGACGTCGGTAACTACTCTTGTCGACGTCGGAAACTACTTTTGTCGACGTCGGTACCTACTTTTTCGACGTCGGTGCCTACTTTTTCGACGTCGGTAAGTACTTCTGGCGACGTCGGTGACAACTTTTGTCGTCGTCGGTACAAACTTTTTCGACGTCGGTAACTACTTTTGTCGACGTCGGTACCTTCTTTTTTCGACGTCGGTGCCTACTTTTTCGACGTCGGTAGCTACTTTTCCGACATCGGTAACTACTTTTTTCGACGTCGGTGACAACTTTTGTCGTGTTCGGTAAGTACTTTTGTCGACGTCGGTAGCTGCTTTTGTCGACGTCGGTAGCTACTTTTTTCGACGTCCTTATCTACTTTTGTCGACGTCGGTAAGTACTTTTGTCGACGTTGGTTACTACTTTTGCCGACGTCGGTTACTACTTTTTTCGACGTCGGTACCTACTTCTGTCGACGTCGGTAACGACTTTTGTCGACGTCGTTAGCGACCGTTGTCGACGTCGAAACTACATTTGTCGACGTCGGTACCTACTTTTTCGACGTCGGTAACTATTGTCGACGTCGGTAACAACTTTTGTCGACGTGGGTAAGTACGTTTGTCGACGTCGGTAACGACTTTTGTCGACGTCGGTAGCGACCTTTGTCGACGTTCAAACTGCTTTTTTCGTCGTCGGTAGCTACTTTTGTCGACGTCGGTAAGTACTTTTGTCGACGTCGGTAGCTACTTTTGTCGACGTCGGTAGCTACTTTTTTCGACGTCGGTATCTACTTTTGTCGACGTCGGAACCTACTTCTGTCGACGTCGGTACCTACTTTTTTCGACGTCGGTGCCTACTTTTTCGACGTCGGTAACTACTTTTGTCGACGTCGGTGACAACTTTTGTCGTCGTCGGTAAGAACTTTTGTCGACGTGGGTAAGTCTGTTTGTCGACGTCGGTAAGTACTTTTGTCGACGTCGGTAAGTACTTTTGTCGACGTCGGTAATTATTTTTGTCGACGTCGGTAGTTACTTTTGTCGACGTCGGTAGCTACTTTTTTCGACGTCGGTATCTACTTTTGTCGACGTCGGTACCTACTTCTGTCGACTTCGCTAGCTACTTTTTTCGACGTCGGTAACTACTCTCGTCGACGTCGGTAACTACTTTTGTCGACGTCGGTACCTACTTTTTCGACGACGGTGCCTACTTTTTCGACGTCGGTAACTACTTTTGTCGACGTCGGTGACAACATTTTTCGTCGTCGTTAAGTACTTTTGTCGTCGTCGGTATCTGCTTATGTCGACGTCTTTAGCTACTTTTGTCGACGTAGTATCTATTTTTGCCGAAGTCGGTAAGTATTTTTGTCGTCGTCGGTAGCTACTTTTGTCAACGTGGGTAACTACTTTTTTCGACGTCGGTATCTACTTTTGTCTACGTCGGTAGCTACTTTTGTCGACGTCGGTAGCTACTTTTTTTGACGCGGGTATCTACTTTTGTCGACGTCGGAACCTACTTCTGTCGACGTCGGTACCTACATTTTTCGACGTCGGTGCCTACTTTTTCGACGTCGGTAGATACTTCTGTCGACGTCGGTACCTACTTTTGTCGACGTTGGTTATTACTTTTGCCGACGTCGGTTACTAATTTTTTCGACGTCGGTACCTACTTCTGTCGATGTCGGTAACGACTTTTGTCGACGTCGTTAGCGACCGTTGTCGTCGTCGAAACTACTTTTGTCGACGTCGGTACCTACTTTTTCGACGTCGGTAACTACTTTTGTCGACGTCGGTGACAACTATTGTCGTCGTCGGTAAGTACTTTTATCGACGTCGGTAGCTGCTTTTGTCGACGTCGGTAGCTACTTTTTTCGACGTCTCTATCTACTTTGGTCGACGTCGGTAAGTACTTTTGTCGACGTTGGTTACTACTTATGCCGACGTCGGTTACTACTTTTTTCGACGTCGGTACCTACTTCTGTCGACGTCGGTAACGACTATTGTCGACGTCGTTAGCGACCGTTGTCAATGTCGAAACTACTTTTGTCGACGTCGGTACCTACTTTTTCGACGTCGGTAACTACTTTTGTCGACGTCGGTAACAACTTTTGTCGACGTGGGTAAGTACGTTTGTCGACGTCGGTAACTACTTTTGTCGACGTCGGTGCCTACTTTTTCGACGTCGGTGCCTACTTTTTCGTCGTCGGTAACTACTTTTGTCGACGTCGGTGACAACTTTTGTCGTCGTCGGTAAGTACTTTTGTCGACGTCGGTAACTACTCTTGTCGACGTCGGTAACTACTTTTGTCGACGTCGGTACCTATTTTTTCAACGTCGGTGCCTATTTTTCGACGTCGGTAACTACTTTCGTCGACGTCGGCAACTACTTTTGACGCGTCGGTAACTACTTTTGTCGACGTCGGTATCAACTTTTCGACGTCGGTACCTACTTCTGTCGACGTCGGTAACTCCTTTTGGCGATGTCGGTATCTAATTTATGTTGACGTCGGTATCTACTTTTGTCGACGTCGGTAACTACTTTTGCCGACGTCGGTACCTACTTTTTCGACGTCGGTACCTTCTTCTGTCGACGTCGGTATCTACTTTTGTCGACGTCGGCAACTACTTTTGACGCGTCGGTAACTACTTTTGTCGACGTCGGTAACTACTTTTGTCGACGTCGGTACCAATTTTTTCAACGTCGATGCCTACTTTTTCGACGTCGGTAACTACATTTGTCGACGTCGGTGACAACTTTTGTCGTCGTCGGTAAGTACTTTTGTCGACGTCGGTAGCTACTTTTGTCGACGTCGGTATCTACTTTTGTCGACGTCTGTAAATACTGTTGTCGACGTCGGTGCCTACTTTTGTCGACGTCGGCTTTTGTCGACGTCGGTGCCTACTTTTGTCGACGTCGGCAACGTCTTTTGTCGACGTCGGTTACTACTTTTGTCGACGTCGGTACCTTCTTTTGTCGACGTCGGTCACTACTTTTGTCGACGTCGGTAACGACTTTTGTCGGTGTCGGTAGCGACATTTGTCGACGTCGAAACTACTTTCATCGACGTCGGTACCTACTTTTTCGACGTCGGTAACTACTTCTGTCGACGTCGGTAGCTACTTTCGTCGACGTCGGTAAGTACTTTTGACGACGTCGGCAGCTACTTTTGTCGACGTCGGTAGCTACTTTTGTCGACGTCGGTAACTACTTCTGTCAACGACGGTACTACTTTTTTCGACGTCGGTAACTACTTTTGCTGACGTCGCAGCTACTTTTGCCGACGTCGGTACCTACTTCTGTCGACGTCGGTAGCTACTTTTGTCGACGTCGGCACCTACTTTTGTTGACGTCGGTAAGTACTTTTGTCGACGTCGGTAGCTACTTTCGTCGACGTCGGTAAGTACTTTTGTCGACGTCGGTAGCTACTTTTGTCGACGTCGGTAAGTACTTTTGTCGACGTCGGTAAGTACTTTTGTCGGCGTCGGTAGCTACTTTTGTCGACGTCGGTATCTACTTTTGTCGATGTCGGTACCTACTTCTGTCGACGTCGGGAACTACTTTTGTCGACGTCGGTAACGACTTTTGTCGACGACGGTAGCGACTTTTGTCGAAGTCGAAACTACTTTTGTCGATGTCGGTAAATACTTTTTCGACGTCGGTAAATACTTTTGTCGACGTCGGTAACAACTTATGGCGACGTCGGTATCTACTGTTGTGGACGGCGGTATCTACTTTTGTCGACGTTGGTTACTACTTTTGCCGGCGTCGGTTACTACTTTTTTCGACGTCGGTACTTCGGTCGACGTCGGTAACGACTTTTGTCGACGTCGTTAGCGACCGTTGTCGACGTCGAAACTACTTTTCTCGACGTCGGTACCTACTTTTTCGACGTCGGTAACTACTTTTGTCGACGTCGGTAACAACTTTTGTCGACGTGGGTAAGTACGTTTATCGACGTCGGTAAGTACTTTTGTCGACGTCGGTAACTACTTTTGTCGACGTCGGTATCTACTTTTCTCGACCTCGGTATCTACTTTTGTCGACGTCGGTATCTACTTTTGTCGACGTCGGGAAGTACTATTGTCGACGTCGGTAGTTACTTTTGTCAACGTCGGTACCTACTTTTCTCGACGTAGGTCTCTACTTATTTCGACGTCGGTATCTAGTTTTGTCGTCGTCTGTAACGACTTTAGTCGACGTCGGTATCGACCTTTATCGACGTCGAAACTACTTTTGTCGACGTCGGTAACTACGTTTGTCGACGTCGGTAACGACTTTTGTCGACGTCGGTAGCGAACTTTGTCGACGTCGAAAGTACTCCTGTCGACGTCGGTACCTACTTTTTCGACGTCGGTAGATACTTTTCTCGACGTCGGTACCTACTTTTGTCGACGTCGGTAACGACTTTTGTCGACGTCGGTACCTACTTTTGTCGACGTCGGTAACTACTTCTGTCGACGTCCGTAACGACTTTTGTCGAAGTCGGTAGCGACCTATGTCGACGTTCAAACTACTTCTTTCGACGTCGGTAATTACTTTAGTCGACGTCGGTAACTACTTTTGTTGACGTCGGTAACGACTTTTGTCGACGTCGGTAGCGACCTTTGTCGACGTCGAAACTACTTTTGTCGACGTCGGCACCTACTTTTTCGACGTCGGTAAATACTTTCGTCGACGTCGGTAACAACTTATGTCGTCGTCGGTAAGTACTTTTGTCGAGGTCGGTAACTACTTTTGTCGACGTCGGTAGCTACTTTTTTTGACGTCGGTATCTATTTTGTCGACGTCGGTAACTATTTATGTCGACGTCAAAACGACTTTTGTCGACGTCGGTTACTACTTTTGTCGATGTCGGTACCTACATTTGTCGACGTCGGCTACGTCTTTTGTCGACGTCGGTAACTACATTTGATGACGTCGGTAATGACTTTTATCGATGTAGGAAACGGCCTTTGTCGACGTCGGTAACGACCTTTGTCGACTACGGTAACACATTTTGTCGACCTCGATACTACTTTTGTCGACGTCGGTACCTACTTCTGTCGACGTCGGTAGCTACTTTTGTCGACGTCGGTAACGACTTTTGTCGACGTCGGTAACTACTTCTCTCGACGTCAGTAACGACTTTTGTCGACGTCGGTAGCGACCTTTGTCGACGTTCAAACTACTTTTTTCGACGTCGGTAATTACTTTAGTCGACGTCGGTAACTACTTTTGTCGACGTCGGTATCTACTTTTGTCCACGTCGGTAAGTACTTTTGTCGACGTCGGTTACTACTTTTGTCGACGTCGGTTACTACTAATGTCGACGTCGCTACCTACTTTTTCCGACGTCGGTAACTGCTTTTGTCGACGTCGGTAACTACTTATGTCAACGACGGTACTACTTTTGTCGACGTCGTAACTACTTTTGTCGACGTCGAAGCTTCTTTTGTCGACGTCGGTTCCTACTTTTGTCGACGTCGGGAAGTACTTTTGTCGACGTCGGTAGCTACTTTCGTCGACGTCGGTAAGTACTTTTGTCGACGTCGGTAGCTACTTTTGTCGACGTCGGTAAGTACTTTTGTCGACGTCGGTAAGTACTTTTGTCGACGTCGGTAAGTACTTTTGTCGACGTCGGTACCTACTTTTGTCGACGTCGGGAAGTACTTTTGTAGACGTCGGTACCTACTTTCGTAGACGTCGGTAAGTACTTTTGTCGACGTCGGTAGCTACTTTTGTCGACATCGGTAAGTACTTTTGTCGACGTCGGTAAGTACTTTTGTCGACGTCGGTAGCTACTTTTGTCGGCGTCGATAGCTATTTTTGTCGACGTCTCTAGCTACTTTTTTCGACGTCGGTATCTACTTTTGTCGACGTCGGTAAGTACTTTTGTAGACGTCGGTATCTACTTTTATCGACGTTGGTATCTACTTTTGTCGACGTCGGTAAGTACTTTTGTCGACGTTAGAAGCTACTTTTTTCGACGTCGGTATCATTTTTGTCGACGTCGGTAACGACTTTAGTCGACGTCGGTAGCGACCTTTGTCGACGTCGAAACTACTTTTGTCGATGTCGGTAACGACTTTTTTCTACGTCGGTAGCGACCTTTGTCGACGTCGAAAGTACTTTTGTCGATGTCGGTAAATATTTTTGTCGACGTCGGTACCTACTTTTGTTCGACTTCGGAACCGACTTTTGTCGACGTCGGTAGCGACCTTTGTCGACGTCGAAACTACTTTTATCGACGTCGGTACCTACTTTTTCGGCGTCGGTAACTACTTTTGTCGACGTCGGTTTCTACTTTTGCCGACGTCGGTACCTACTTTTGTCGACGTCGGTAACTACTTCTGTCGACGTCGGTAACGACTTTCGTCGACGTTGGTAGCGACCTTTGTCTACGTCGAAACTCCTTTTTTCGACGTCGGTAACTACTTTGGTCGACGTCGGTAACGACTTTTTTCGACGTCGGTAGCGACCTTTGTCTACGTCGAAACTCCTTTTTTCGACGTCGGTAAATACTTTTGTCGACGTCGGTAACAACTTATGGCGACGTCGGTATCTACTGTTGTGGACGGCGGTATCTACTTTTGTCGACGTTGGTTACTACTTTTGCCGGCGTCGGTTACTACTATTTTCGACGTCGGTACTTCGGTCGACGTCGGTAACGACTTTTGTCGACGTCGTTAGCGACCGTTGTCGACGTCGAAACTACTTTTCTCGACGTCGGTACCTACTTTTTCGACGTCGGTAACTACTTTTGTCGACGTCGGTAACAACTTTTGTCGACGTGGGTAAGTACGTTTATCGACGTCGGTAAGTACTTTTGTCGACGTCGGTAACTACTTTTGTCGACGTCGGTATCTACTTTTCTCGACCTCGGTATCTACTTTTGTCGACGTCGGTATCTACTTTTGTCGACGTCGGGAAGTACTATTGTCGACGTCGGTAGTTACTTTTGTCAACGTCGGTACCTACTTTTCTCGACGTAGGTCTCTACTTATTTCGACGTCGGTATCTAGTTTTGTCGTCGTCTGTAACGACTTTAGTCGACGTCGGTATCGACCTTTATCGACGTCGAAACTACTTTTTTCGACGTCGGTACCTACTTCTGTCGACGTCGGTAACGACTATTGTCGACGTCGTTAGCGACCGTTGTCAACGTCGAAACTACTTTTGTCGACGTCGGTACCTACTTTTTCGACGTCGGTAACTACTTTTGTCGACGTCGGTAACAACTTTTGTCGACGTGGGTAAGTACGTTTGTCGACGTCGGTAACTACTTTTGTCGACGTCGGTGCCTACTTTTTCGACGTCGGTGCCTACTTTTTCGTCGTCGGTAACTACTTTTGTCGACGTCGGTGACAACTTTTGTCGTCGTCGGTAAGTACTTTTGTCGACGTCGGTAACTACTCTTGTCGACGTCGGTAACTACTTTTGTCGACGTCGGTACCTATTTTTTCAACGTCGGTGCCTACTTTTTCGACGTCGGTAACTACTTTCGTCGACGTCGGCAACTACTTTTGACGCGTCGGTAACTACTTTTCTCGACGTCGGTATCAACTTTTGTCGACGTCGGTACCTACTTCTGTCGACGTCGGTAACTCCTTTTGGCGATGTCGGTATCTAATTTATGTTGACGTCGGTATCTACTTTTGTCGACGTCGGTAACTACTTTTGCCGACGTCGGTACCTACTTTTTCGACGTCGGTACCTTCTTCTGTCGACGTCGGTATCTACTTTTGTCGACGTCGGCAACTACTTTTGACGCGTCGGTAACTACTTTTGTCGACGTCGGTAACTACTTTTGTCGACGTCGGTACCAATTTTTTCAACGTCGATGCCTACTTTTTCGACGTCGGTAACTACTTTTGTCGACGTCGGTGACAACTTTTGTCGTCGTCGGTAAGTACTTTTGACGACGTCGGTAGCTACTTTTGTCGACGTCGGTATCTACTTTTGTCGACGTCTGTAAATACTTTTGTCGACGTCGGTGCCTACTTTTGTCGACGTCGGCTTTTGTCGACGTCGGTGCCTACTTTTTTCGACGTCGGCAACGTCTTTTGTCGACGTCGGTTAGTACTTTTGTCGACGTCGGTACCTTCTTTTGTCGACGTCAATCACTACTTTTGTCGACGTCGGTAACGACTTTTGTCGGTGTCGGTAGTGACATTTGTCGACGTCGAAACTACTTTCATCGACGTCGGTACCTACTTTTTCGACGTCGGTAACTACTTCTGTCGACGTCGGTAGCTACTTTCGTCGACGTCGGTAAGTACTTTTGACGACGTCGGCAGCTACTTTTGTCGACGTCGGTAGCTACTTTTGTCGACGTCGGTAACTACTTCTGTCAACGACGGTACTACTTTTTTCGACGTCGGTAACTACTTTTGCCGACGTCGCAGCTACTTTTGCCGACGTCGGTACCTATTTCTGTCGACGTCGGTAGCTACTTTTGTCGACGTCGGCACCTACTTTTGTTGACGTCGGTAAGTACTTTTGTCGACGTCGGTAGCTACTTTCGTCGACGTCGGTAAGTACTTTTGTCGACGTCGGTAGCTACTTTTGTCGACGTCGGTAAGTACTTTTGTCGACGTCGGTAAGTACTTTTGTCGGCGTCGGTAGCTACTTTTGTCGACGTCGGTATCTACTTTTGTCGATGTCGGTACCTACTTCTGTCGACGTCGGGAACTACTTTTGTCGACGTCGGTAACGACTTTTGTCGACGACGGTAGCGACCTTTGTCCAAGTCGAAACTACTTTTGTCGATGTCGGTAAATACTTTTTCGACGTCGGTAAATACTTTTGTCGACGTCGGTAACAACTTATGGCGACGTCGGTATCTACTGTTGTGGACGGCGGCATCTACTTTTGTCGACGTTGGTTACTACTTTTGCCGGCGTCGGTTACTACTTTTTTCGACGTCGGTACTTCGGTCGACGTCGGTAACGACTTTTGTCGACGTCGTTAGCGACCGTTGTCGACGTCGAAACTACTTTTCTCGACGTCGGTACCTACTTTTTCGACGTCGGTAACTACTTTTGTCGACGTCGGTAACAACTTTTGTCGACGTGGGTAAGTACGTTTATCGACGTCGGTAAGTACTTTTGTCGACGTCGGTAACTACTTTTGTCGACGTCGGTATCTACTTTTCTCGACCTCGGTATCTACTTTTGTCGACGTCGGTATCTACTTTTGTCGACGTCGGGAAGTACTATTGTCGACGTCGGTAGTTACTTTTGTCAACGTCGGTACCTACTTTTCTCGACGTAGGTCTCTACTTATTTCGACGTCGGTATCTAGTTTTGTCGTCGTCTGTAACGACTTTAGTCGACGTCGGTATCGACCTTTATCGACGTCGAAACTACTTTTGTCGACGTCGGTAACTACGTTTGTCGACGTCGGTAACGACTTTTGTCGACGTCGGTAGCGAACTTTGTCGACGTCGAAAGTACTCCTGTCGACGTCGGTACCTACTTTTTCGACGTCGGTAGATACTTTTCTCGACGTCGGTAACTACTTATGTCAACGACGGTACTACTTTTGTCGACGTCGTAACTACTTTTGTCGACGTCGAAGCTTCTTTTGTCGACGTCGGTTCCTACTTTTGTCGACGTCGGGAAGTACTTTTGTCGACGTCGGTAGCTACTTCTGTCGACGTCCGTAACGACTTTTGTCGAAGTCGGTAGCGACCTATGTCGACGTTCAAACTACTTCTTTCGACGTCGGTAATTACTTTAGTCGACGTCGGTAACTACTTTTGTTGACGTCGGTAACGACTTTTGTCGACGTCGGTAGCGACCTTTGTCGACGTCGAAACTACTTTTGTCGACGTCGGCACCTACTTTTTCGACGTCGGTAACTACTTTCGTCGACGTCGGTAACAACTTATGTCGTCGTCGGTAAGTACTTTTGTCGAAGTCGGTAACTACTTTTGTCGACGTCGGTAGCTACTTTTTTCGACGTCGGTATCTATTTTGTCGACGTCGGTAACTATTTATGTCGACGTCAAAACGACTTTTGTCGACGTCGGTTACTACTTTTGTCGATGTCGGTACCTACATTTGTCGACGTCGGCTACGTCTTTTGTCGACGTCGGTAACTACATTTGATGACGTCGGTAATGACTTTTATCGATGTAGGAAACGGCCTTTGTCGACGTCGGTAACGACCTTTGTCGACTACGGTAACACATTTTGTCGACCTCGATACTACTTTTGTCGACGTCGGTACCTACTTCTGTCGACGTCGGTAGCTACTTTTGTCGACGTCGGTAACTACTTCTCTCGACGTCAGTAACGACTTTTGTCGACGTCGATAGCGACCTTTGTCGACGTTCAAACTACTTTTTTCGACGTCGGTAATTACTTTAGTCGACGTCGGTAACTACTTTTGTCGACGTCGGTATCTACTTTTGTCCACGTCGGTAAGTACTTTTGTCGACGTCGGTTACTACTTTTGTCGACGTCGGTTACTACTAATGTCGACGTCGCTACCTACTTTTTCCGACGTCGGTAACTGCTTTTGTCGACGTCGGTAACTACTTATGTCAACGACGGTACTACTTTTGTCGACGTCGTAACTAATTTTGTCGACGTCGAAGCTTCTTTTGTCGACGTCGGTTCCTACTTTTGTCGACGTCGGGAAGTACTTTTGTCGACGTCGGTAGCTACTTTCGTCGACGTCGGTAAGTACTTTTGTCGACGTCGGTAGCTACTTTTGTCGACGTCGGTAAGTACTTTTGTCGACGTCGGTAAGTACTTTTGTCGACGTCGGTAAGTACTTTTGTCGACGTCGGTACCTACTTTTGACGACGTCGGGAAGTACTTTTGTAGACGTCGGTACCTACTTTCGTAGACGTCGGTAAGTACTTTTGTCGACGTCGGTAGCTACTTTTGTCGACATCGGTAAGTACTTTTGTCGACGTCGGTAAGTACTTTTGTCGACGTCGGTAGCTACTTTTGTCGGCGTCGATAGCTATTTTTGTCGACGTCGCTAGCTACTTTTTTCGACGTCGGTATCTACTTTTGTCGACGTCGGTAAGTACTTTTGTAGACGTCGGTATCTACTTTTATCGACGTTGCTATCTACTTTTGTCGACGTCGGTAAGTACTTTTGTCGACGTTAGAAGCTACTTTTTTCGACGTCGGTATCATTTTTGTCGACGTCGGTAACGACTTTAGTCGACGTCGGTAGCGACCTTTGTCGACGTCGAAACTACTTTTGTCGATGTCGGTAACGACTTTTTTCTACGTCGGTAGCGACCTTTGTCGACGTCGAAAGTACTTTTGTCGATGTCGGTAAATATTTTTGTCGACGTCGGTACCTACTTTTGTTCGACTTCGGAACCGACTTTTGTCGACGTCGGTAGCGACCTTTGTCGACGTCGAAACTACTTTTATCGACGTCGGTACCTACTTTTTCGGCGTCGGTAACTACTTTTGTCGACGTCGGTTTCTACTTTTGCCGACGTCGGTACCTACTTTTGTCGACGTCGGTAACTACTTCTGTCGACGTCGGTAACGACTTTCGTCGACGTTGGTAGCGACCTTTGTCTACGTCGAAACTCCTTTTTTCGACGTCGGTAACTACTTTGGTCGACGTCGGTAACGACTTTTTTCGACGTCGGTAGCGACCTTTGTCTACGTCGAAACTCCTTTTTTCGACGTCGGTAAATACTTTTGTCGAAGTCGGTAACAACTTATGGCGACGTCGGTATCTACTGTTGTGGACGGCGGTATCTACTTTTGTCGACGTTGGTTACTACTTTTGCCGGCGTCGGTTACTACTTTTTTCGACGTCGGTACTTCGGTCGACGTCGGTAACGACTTTTGTCGACGTCGTTAGCGACCGTTGTCGACGTCGAAACTACTTTTCTCGACGTCGGTACCTACTTTTTCGACGTCGGTAACTACTTTTTCGACGTCGGTAACAACTTTTGTCGACGTGGGTAAGTACGTTTATCGACGTCGGTAAGTACTTTTGTCGACGTCGGTAACTACTTTTGTCGACGTCGGTATCTACTTTTCTCGACCTCGGTATCTACTTTTGTCGACGTCGGTATCTACTTTTGTCGACGTCGGGAAGTACTATTGTCGACGTCGGTAGTTACTTTTGTCAACGTCGGTACCTACTTTTCTCGACGTAGGTCTCTACTTATTTCGACGTCGGTATCTAGTTTTGTCGTCGTCTGTAACGACTTTAGTCGACGTCGGTATCGACCTTTATCGACGTCGAAACTACTTTTGTCGACGTCGGTAACTACGTTTGTCGACGTCGGTAACGACTTTTGTCGACGTCGGTAGCGAACTTTGTCGACGTCGAAAGTACTCCTGTCGACGTCGGTACCTACTTTTTCGACGTCGGTAGATACTTTTCTCGACGTCGGTACCTACTTTTGTCGACGTCGGTAACGACTTTTGTCGACGTCGGTACCTACTTTTGTCGACGTCGGTAACTACTTCTGTCGACGTCCGTAACGACTTTTGTCGAAGTCGGTAGCGACCTATGTCGACGTTCAAACTACTTCTTTCGACGTCGGTAATTACTTTAGTCGACGTCGGTAACTACTTTTGTTGACGTCGGTAACGACTTTTGTCGACGTCGGTAGCGACCTTTGTCGACGTCGAAACTACTTTTGTCGACGTCGGCACCTACTTTTTCGACGTCGGTAAATACTTTCGTCGACGTCGGTAACAACTTATGTCGTCGTCGGTAAGTACTTTTGTCGAGGTCGGTAACTACTTTTGTCGACGTCGGTAGCTACTTTTTTTGACGTCGGTATCTATTTTGTCGACGTCGGTAACTATTTATGTCGACGTCAAAACGACTTTTGTCGACGTCGGTTACTACTTTTGTCGATGTCGGTACCTACATTTGTCGACGTCGGCTACGTCTTTTGTCGACGTCGGTAACTACATTTGATGACGTCGGTAATGACTTTTATCGATGTAGGAAACGGCCTTTGTCGACGTCGGTAACGACCTTTGTCGACTACGGTAACACATTTTGTCGACCTCGATACTACTTTTGTCGACGTCGGTACCTACTTCTGTCGACGTCGGTAGCTACTTTTGTCGACGTCGGTAACGACTTTTGTCGACGTCGGTAACTACTTCTCTCGACGTCAGTAACGACTTTTGTCGACGTCGGTAGCGACCTTTGTCGACGTTCAAACTACTTTTTTCGACGTCGGTAATTACTTTAGTCGACGTCGGTAACTACTTTTGTCGACGTCGGTATCTACTTTTGTCCACGTCGGTAAGTACTTTTGTCGACGTCGGTTACTACTTTTGTCGACGTCGGTTACTACTAATGTCGACGTCGCTACCTACTTTTTCCGACGTCGGTAACTGCTTTTGTCGACGTCGGTAACTACTTATGTCAACGACGGTACTACTTTTGTCGACGTCGTAACTACTTTTGTCGACGTCGAAGCTTCTTTTGTCGACGTCGGTTCCTACTTTTGTCGACGTCGGGAAGTACTTTTGTCGACGTCGGTAGCTACTTTCGTCGACGTCGGTAAGTACTTTTGTCGACGTCGGTAGCTACTTTTGTCGACGTCGGTAAGTACTTTTGTCGACGTCGGTAAGTACTTTTGTCGACGTCGGTAAGTACTTTTGTCGACGTCGGTACCTACTTTTGTCGACGTCGGGAAGTACTTTTGTAGACGTCGGTACCTACTTTCGTAGACGTCGGTAAGTACTTTTGTCGACGTCGGTAGCTACTTTTGTCGACATCGGTAAGTACTTTTGTCGACGTCGGTAAGTACTTTTGTCGACGTCGGTAGCTACTTTTGTCGGCGTCGATAGCTATTTTTGTCGACGTCTCTAGCTACTTTTTTCGACGTCGGTATCTACTTTTGTCGACGTCGGTAAGTACTTTTGTAGACGTCGGTATCTACTTTTATCGACGTTGGTATCTACTTTTGTCGACGTCGGTAAGTACTTTTGTCGACGTTAGAAGCTACTCTTTTCGACGTCGGTATCATTTTTGTCGACGTCGGTAACGACTTTAGTCGACGTCGGTAGCGACCTTTGTCGACGTCGAAACTACTTTTGTCGATGTCGGTAACGACTTTTTTCTACGTCGGTAGCGACCTTTGTCGACGTCGAAAGTACTTTTGTCGATGTCGGTAAATATTTTTGTCGACGTCGGTACCTACTTTTGTTCGACTTCGGAACCGACTTTTGTCGACGTCGGTAGCGACCTTTGTCGACGTCGAAACTACTTTTATCGACGTCGGTACCTACTTTTTCGGCGTCGGTAACTACTTTTGTCGACGTCGGTTTCTACTTTTGCCGACGTCGGTACCTACTTTTGTCGACGTCGGTAACTACTTCTGTCGACGTCGGTAACGACTTTCGTCGACGTTGGTAGCGACCTTTGTCTACGTCGAAACTCCTTTTTTCGAAAATACTTTTTCGACGTCGGTAAATACTTTTGTCGACGTCGGTAACAACTTATGGCGACGTGGGTAAGTACGTTTATCGACGTCGGTAAGTACTTTTGTCGACGTCGGTAACTACTTTTGTCGACGTCGGTATCTACTTTTCTCGACCTCGGTATCTACTTTTGTCGACGTCGGTATCTACTTTTGTCGACGTTGGTTACTACTTTTGCCGGCGTCGGTTACTACTTTTTTCGACGTCGGTACTTCGGTCGACGTCGGTAACGACTTTTGTCGACGTCGTTAGCGACCGTTGTCGACGTCGAAACTACTTTTCTCGACGTCGGTACCTACTTTTTCGACGTCGGTAACTACTTTTGTCGACGTCGGTAACAACTTTTGTCGACGTGGGTAAGTACGTTTATCGACGTCGGTAAGTACTTTTGTCGACGTCGGTAACTACTTTTGTCGACGTCGGTATCTACTTTTCTCGACCTCGGTATCTACTTTTGTCGACGTCGGTATCTACTTTTGTCGACGTCGGGAAGTACTATTGTCGACGTCGGTAGTTACTTTTGTCAACGTCGGTACCTACTTTTCTCGACGTAGGTCTCTACTTATTTCGACGTCGGTATCTAGTTTTGTCGTCGTCTGTAACGACTTTAGTCGACGTCGGTATCGACCTTTATCGACGTCGAAACTACTTTTGTCGACGTCGGTAACTACGTTTGTCGACGTCGGTAACGACTTTTGTCGACGTCGGTAGCGAACTTTGTCGACGTCGAAAGTACTCCTGTCGACGTCGGTACCTACTTTTTCGACGTCGGTAGATACTTTTCTCGACGTCGGTAACTACTTATGTCAACGACGGTACTACTTTTGTCGACGTCGTAACTACTTTTGTCGACGTCGAAGCTTCTTTTGTCGACGTCGGTTCCTACTTTTGTCGACGTCGGGAAGTACTTTTGTCGACGTCGGTAGCTACTTCTGTCGACGTCCGTAACGACTTTTGTCGAAGTCGGTAGCGACCTATGTCGACGTTCAAACTACTTCTTTCGACGTCGGTAATTACTTTAGTCGACGTCGGTAACTACTTTTGTTGACGTCGGTAACGACTTTTGTCGACGTCGGTAGCGACCTTTGTCGACGTCGAAACTACTTTTGTCGACGTCGGCACCTACTTTTTCGACGTCGGTAACTACTTTCGTCGACGTCGGTAACAACTTATGTCGTCGTCGGTAAGTACTTTTGTCGAAGACGGTAACTACTTTTGTCGACGTCGGTAGCTACTTTTTTCGACGTCGGTATCTATTTTGTCGACGTCGGTAACTATTTATGTCGACGTCAAAACGACTTTTGTCGACGTCGGTTACTACTTTTGTCGATGTCGGTACCTACATTTGTCGACGTCGGCTACGTCTTTTGTCGACGTCGGTAACTACATTTGATGACGTCGGTAATGACTTTTATCGATGTAGGAAACGGCCTTTGTCGACGTCGGTAACGACCTTTGTCGACTACGGTAACACATTTTGTCGACCTCGATACTACTTTTGTCGACGTCGGTACCTACTTCTGTCGACGTCGGTAGCTACTTTTGTCGACGTCGGTAACTACTTCTCTCGACGTCAGTAACGACTTTTGTCGACGTCGATAGCGACCTTTGTCGACGTTCAAACTACTTTTTTCGACGTCGGTAATTACTTTAGTCGACGTCGGTAACTACTTTTGTCGACGTCGGTATCTACTTTTGTCCACGTCGGTAAGTACTTTTGTCGACGTCGGTTACTACTTTTGTCGACGTCGGTTACTACTAATGTCGACGTCGCTACCTACTTTTTCCGACGTCGGTAACTGCTTTTGTCGACGTCGGTAACTACTTATGTCAACGACGGTACTACTTTTGTCGACGTCGTAACTAATTTTGTCGACGTCGAAGCTTCTTTTGTCGACGTCGGTTCCTACTTTTGTCGACGTCGGGAAGTACTTTTGTCGACGTCGGTAGCTACTTTCGTCGACGTCGGTAAGTACTTTTGTCGACGTCGGTAGCTACTTTTGTCGACGTCGGTAAGTACTTTTGTCGACGTCGGTAAGTACTTTTGTCGACGTCGGTAAGTACTTTTGTCGACGTCGGTACCTACTTTTGTCGACGTCGGGAAGTACTTTTGTAGACGTCGGTACCTACTTTCGTAGACGTCGGTAAGTACTTTTGTCGACGTCGGTAGCTACTTTTGTCGACATCGGTAAGTACTTTTGTCGACGTCGGTAAGTACTTTTGTCGACGTCGGTAGCTACTTTTGTCGGCGTCGATAGCTATTTTTGTCGACGTCGCTAGCTACTTTTTTCGACGTCGGTATCTACTTTTGTCGACGTCGGTAAGTACTTTTGTAGACGTCGGTATCTACTTTTATCGACGTTGCTATCTACTTTTGTCGACGTCGGTAAGTACTTTTGTCGACGTTAGAAGCTACTTTTTTCGACGTCGGTATCATTTTTGTCGACGTCGGTAACGACTTTAGTCGACGTCGGTAGCGACCTTTGTCGACGTCGAAACTACTTTTGTCGATGTCGGTAACGACTTTTTTCTACGTCGGTAGCGACCTTTGTCGACGTCGAAAGTACTTTTGTCGATGTCGGTAAATATTTTTGTCGACGTCGGTACCTACTTTTGTTCGACTTCGGAACCGACTTTTGTCGACGTCGGTAGCGACCTTTGTCGACGTCGAAACTACTTTTATCGACGTCGGTACCTACTTTTTCGGCGTCGGTAACTACTTTTGTCGACGTCGGTTTCTACTTTTGCCGACGTCGGTACCTACTTTTGTCGACGTCGGTAACTACTTCTGTCGACGTCGGTAACGACTTTCGTCGACGTTGGTAGCGACCTTTGTCTACGTCGAAACTCCTTTTTTCGACGTCGGTAACTACTTTGGTCGACGTCGGTAACGACTTTTTTCGACGTCGGTAGCGACCTTTGTCTACGTCGAAACTCCTTTTTTCGACGTCGGTAAATACTTTTGTCGAAGTCGGTAACAACTTATGGCGACGTCGGTATCTACTGTTGTGGACGGCGGTATCTACTTTTGTCGACGTTGGTTACTACTTTTGCCGGCGTCGGTTACTACTATTTTCGACGTCGGTACTTCGGTCGACGTCGGTAACGACTTTTGTCGACGTCGTTAGCGACCGTTGTCGACGTCGAAACTACTTTTCTCGACGTCGGTACCTACTTTTTCGACGTCGGTAACTACTTTTGTCGACGTCGGTAACAACTTTTGTCGACGTGGGTAAGTACGTTTATCGACGTCGGTAAGTACTTTTGTCGACGTCGGTAACTACTTTTGTCGACGTCGGTATCTACTTTTCTCGACCTCGGTATCTACTTTTGTCGACGTCGGTATCTACTTTTGTCGACGTCGGGAAGTACTATTGTCGACGTCGGTAGTTACTTTTGTCAACGTCGGTACCTACTTTTCTCGACGTAGGTCTCTACTTATTTCGACGTCGGTATCTAGTTTTGTCGTCGTCTGTAACGACTTTAGTCGACGTCGGTATCGACCTTTATCGACGTCGAAACTACTTTTGTCGACGTCGGTAACTACGTTTGTCGACGTCGGTAACGACTTTTGTCGACGTCGGTAGCGAACTTTGTCGACGTCGAAAGTACTCCTGTCGACGTCGGTACCTACTTTTTCGACGTCGGTAGATACTTTTCTCGACGTCGGTACCTACTTTTGTCGACGTCGGTAACGACTTTTGTCGACGTCGGTACCTACTTTTGTCGACGTCGGTAACTACTTCTGTCGACGTCCGTAACGACTTTTGTCGAAGTCGGTAGCGACCTATGTCGACGTTCAAACTACTTCTTTCGACGTCGGTAATTACTTTAGTCGACGTCGGTAACTACTTTTGTTGACGTCGGTAACGACTTTTGTCGACGTCGGTAGCGACCTTTGTCGACGTCGAAACTACTTTTGTCGACGTCGGCACCTACTTTTTCGACGTCGGTAACTACTTTCGTCGACGTCGGTAACAACTTATGTCGTCGTCGGTAAGTACTTTTGTCGACGTCGGTAACTACTTTTGTCGACGTCGGTAGCTACTTTTTTCGACGTCGGTATCTATTTTGTCGACGTCGGTAACTATTTATGTCGACGTCAAAACGACTTTAGTCGACGTCGGTTACTACTTTTGTCGATGTCGGTACCTACATTAGTCGACGTCGGCTACGTCTTTTGTCGACGTTGGTAACTACATTTGATGACGTCGGTAATGACTTTTATCGATGTAGGAAACGGCCTTTGTCGACGTCGGTAACGACCTTTGTCGACTACGGTAACACATTTTGTCGACCTCGATACTACTTTTGTCGACGTCGGTACCTACTTCTGTCGACGTCGGTAGCTACTTTTGTCGACGTCGGTAACGACTTTTGTCGACGTCGGTAACTACTTCTCTCGACGTCAGTAACGACTTTTGTCGATGTCGATAGCGACCTATGTCGACGTTCAAACTACTTTTTTCGACGTCGGTAATTACTTTAGTCGACGTCGGTAACAACTTTTGTCGACGTCGGTATCTACTTTTGTCCACGTCGGTAAGTACTTTTGTCGACGTCGGTTACTACTTTTGTCGACGTCGGTTACTACTAATGTCGACGTCGCTACCTACTTTTTCCGACGTCGGTAACTGCTTTTGTCGACGTCGGTAACTACTTATGTCAACGACGGTACTACTTTTGTCGACGTCGTAACTACTTTTGTCGACGTCGAAGCTTCTTTTGTCGACGTCGGTTCCTACTTTTGTCGACGTCGGGAAGTACTTTTGTCGACGTCGGTAGCTACTTTCGTCGACGTCGGTAAGTACTTTTGTCGACGTCGGTAGCTACTTTTGTCGACGTCGGTAAGTACTTTTGTCGACGTCGGTAAGTACTTTTGTCGACGTCGGTAAGTACTTTTGTCGACGTCGGTACCTACTTTTGTCGACGTCGGGAAGTACTTTTGTAGACGTCGGTACCTACTTTCGTAGACGTCGGTAAGTACTTTTGTCGACGTCGGTAGCTACTTTTGTCGACATCGGTAAGTACTTTTGTCGACGTCGGTAAGTACTTTTGTCGACGTCGGTAGCTACTTTTGTCGGCGTCGATAGCTATTTTTGTCGACGTCTCTAGCTACTTTTTTCGACGTCGGTATCTACTTTTGTCGACGTCGGTAAGTACTTTTGTAGACGTCGGTATCTACTTTTATCGACGTTGGTATCTACTTTTGTCGACGTCGGTAAGTACTTTTGTCGACGTTAGAAGCTACTTTTTTCGACGTCGGTATCATTTTTGTCGACGTCGGTAACGACTTTAGTCGACGTCGGTAGCGACCTTTGTCGACGTCGAAACTACTTTTGTCGATGTCGGTAACGACTTTTTTCTACGTCGGTAGCGACCTTTGTCGACGTCGAAAGTACTTTTGTCGATGTCGGTAAATATTTTTGTCGACGTCGGTACCTACTTTTGTTCGACTTCGGAACCGACTTTTGTCGACGTCGGTAGCGACCTTTGTCGACGTCGAAACTACTTTTATCGACGTCGGTACCTATTTTTTCGGCGTCGGTAACTACTTTTGTCGACGTCGGTTTCTACTTTTGCCGACGTCGGTACCTACTTTTGTCGACGTCGGTAACTACTTCTGTCGACGTCGGTAACGACTTTCGTCGACGTTGGTAGCGACCTTTGTCTACGTCGAAACTCCTTTTTTCGACGTCGGTAACTACTTTGGTCGACGTCGGTAACGACTTTTTTCGACGTCGGTTGCGAACTTTGTCGACGTCGAAACTTTTTTGTCGACGTCGGTACATACTTTTGTCGACGTCGGTAAGTACTTCTTTCGACGTCGGTAACGACTTTTGTCGACGTCGGTAGCGACCTTTGTCGACGTCGAAACTGCTTTTTTCGACGTCGGTAAATACTTTTGTCGACGTCGGTTACTAATTTTGTCGACGCCGGTAGCTACTTTTGTCGACGTCGGTACTTTTGTCGACTTCGGTTAATACTTTTGTCGACGTCGGCTACGTCGTTTGTCGACGTCGGCTACGTCTTTTGTCGACGTCGATAACTACATTTGACGACGTCGGTAACGACTTTTATCGCCGTCGGAAACGACCTTTGTCGACGTCGGTAACGACTTTTGTGGACGTCGGTAACTCATTTTGTCGACGTCGAAACTACTTTTGTCGACGTCGGTACCTACTTCTGTCGACGTCGGTAGTTACTTCTGTCGACGTTGGTAACGACTTTTGTCGACGTCGGTATCTACTTTTGTCGACGTCGGTATCTACTTTTGTCGAAGTCGGTGAGTACTTTCATCGACGTCGGTATCTACTTTTGTGGACGTCGGTAACTAATTTCGTCGACGTCGAGAAGTACTTTTGTCGACGAGGGTAATTACTTTAATTTTCGTCGGTATTACTTTTGTCGACGTCGTTAACTACTTTTGTCGACGTCGGTAACTACTTTGTTAACGTCGGTACTACTTTTGTCGATGTCGGTAACTACTTTTGACGACGTCGGAAAAGACCTTGTCGACGTCGGAAACATTTTTTGTGGTCGTCGGTAACAACTTCTATCGACGTCGGTAACTACTTTTGTCGACGTCGGTAACGACTTTTGTCGACGTCGGTAGCGACTTTTGTCGACGTCGAAACTTTTTTGTCGACGTCGGTACCTACTTCTGTCGACGTCGATAGTTACTTATGTCGAAGTCGGTAACGAATTTTGCCGACGTCGGTATCAACTTTTGTCGACGTCGGTAAGTCCTTTTGTCGACGTCGGCAAGTACTTTTGTCGACGTCGGTACCTACTTTTGCCGATGTCCGTAACTACCTTTGTCGACGTCGGAAACTACTTATGTCGACGTCCAAACTACTTTTGTCGACGTCGGTACCTAGTTCTGTCGACGTCGGTAGCTACTTTTGCCGACGTCGGTAACGATATTTGTCGATGTAGGTAACAACTTTTGTCGACGTCGGTATTTATTTTTGTCGACGTCGGTAACTACTTTTATCGACGTGGAAACTACTTTTGTCGACGTCGGTACCTACTTCTGTCTACGTCGGTAACTACTTTTGTCGACGTCGGTAAGGACTTCTGTCGACGTAGGTAGTGACTTTTGTCGACGTCGGTAACTGCTTTTGTCGACGTCGAAACTACTTTTGTCGACGTCGGTACCTATTTCTATCGAAGTCGGTAGCTACTTCTGTCGACGTCGGTAAATACTTTTGTCGACGTCGGTAGTGACTTTTGTCGACGATAGTAGCTACTTTTTTCGACGTCGGTATCATTTTTGTTGACGTCGGTAACGACTTTTGTCGACGTTGGTAGCGACCTTTGTCTACGTCGAAACTACTCATGTCGATGTCGGTAACGACTTTTTTCTACGTCGGTAGCGACCTTTGTCGACGTCGAAAGTACTTTTGTCGATGTCGGTAAATAATTTTGTCGACGTCGGTACCTACTTTTGTCGACTTCGGAACCGACTTTTGTCGACGTCGGTAGCGACCTTTGTCGACGTCGAAACTACTTTTATCGACGTCGGTACCTGCTTTTTCGGCGTCGGTAACTACTTTTGTCGACGTCGGTTACTACTTTTGCCGACGTCGGTACCTACTTTTGTCGACGTCGGTAACTACTTCTGTCGACGTCGGTAACGACTTTTGTCGACGTTGGTAGCGACCTTTGTCTACGTAGAAACTACTTTTTTCGACGTCGGTAACTACTTTTGTCGACGTCGGTAACGCCTTTTTTTCGACGTCGGTAGCGACCTTTTTCGACGTCGAAACTTTTTTGTCGACGTCGGTACCTACTTTGGCGACGTCGGTAAGTACTTCTTTCGACGTCGGTAACGACTTTTGTCGACGTCGGTAGCGACCTTTGTCGACGTCGAAACTGCTTTTTTCGACGTCTTTAAATACTTTTGTCGACGTCGGTAACAGCTTTTGTCGTCGTCGGTAAGTAATTTTGTCGACGTCAGTAGCTACTTTTGTCGACGTCGGTAGCTACTTTTTCCGACGTCGGTATCTACTTTTGTCGACGTCGGTAAGTACTTTTGTCGACTTCGGTTAATACTTTTGTCGACGTCGGTAACTACTTTGGTCGACGTCGGTAACGACTTTTTTCGACGTCGGTAGCGACCTTTGTCTACGTCGAAACTCCTTTTTTCGACGTCGGTAAATACTTTTGTCGACGTCGGTAACAACTTATGGCGACGTCGGTATCTACTGTTGTGGACGGCGGTATCTACTTTTGTCGACGTTGGTTACTACTTTTGCCGGCGTCGGTTACTACTATTTTTGACGTCGGTACTTCGGTCGACGTCGGTAACGACTTTTGTCGACGTCGTTAGCGACCGTTGTCGACGTCGAAACTACTTTTCTCGACGTCGGTACCTACTTTTTCGACGTCGGTAACTACTTTTGTCGACGTCGGTAACAACTTTTGTCGACGTGGGTAAGTACGTTTATCGACGTCGGTAAGTACTTTTGTCGACGTCGGTAACTACTTTTGTCGACGTCGGTATCTACTTTTCTCGACCTCGGTATCTACTTTTGTCGACGTCGGTATCTACTTTTGTCGACGTCGGGAAGTACTATTGTCGACGTCGGTAGTTACTTTTGTCAACGTCGGTACCTACTTTTCTCGACGTAGGTCTCTACTTATTTCGACGTCGGTATCTAGTTTTGTCGTCGTCTGTAACGACTTTAGTCGACGTCGGTATCGACCTTTATCGACGTCGAAACTACTTTTTTCGACGTCGGTACCTACTTCTGTCGACGTCGGTAACGACTATTGTCGACGTCGTTAGCGACCGTTGTCAACGTCGAAACTACTTTTGTCGACGTCGGTACCTACTTTTTCGACGTCGGTAACTACTTTTGTCGACGTCGGTAACAACTTTTGTCGACGTGGGTAAGTACGTTTGTCGACGTCGGTAACTACTTTTGTCGACGTCGGTGCCTACTTTTTCGACGTCGGTGCCTACTTTTTCGTCGTCGGTAACTACTTTTGTCGACGTCGGTGACAACTTTTGTCGTCGTCGGTAAGTACTTTTGTCGACGTCGGTAACTACTCTTGTCGACGTCGGTAACTACTTTTGTCGACGTCGGTACCTATTTTTTCAACGTCGGTGCCTACTTTTTCGACGTCGGTAACTACTTTCGTCGACGTCGGCAACTACTTTTGACGCGTCGGTAACTACTTTTGTCGACGTCGGTATCAACTTTTGTCGACGTCGGTACCTACTTCTGTCGACGTCGGTAACTCCTTTTGGCGATGTCGGTATCTAATTTATGTTGACGTCGGTATCTACTTTTGTCGACGTCGGTAACTACTTTTGCCGACGTCGGTACCTACTTTTTCGACGTCGGTACCTTCTTCTGTCGACGTCGGTATCTACTTTTGTCGACGTCGGCAACTACTTTTGACGCGTCGGTAACTACTTTTGTCGACGTCGGTAACTACTTTTGTCGACGTCGGTACCAATTTTTTCAACGTCGATGCCTACTTTTTCGACGTCGGTAACTACTTTTGTCGACGTCGGTGACAACTTTTGTCGTCGTCGTTAAGTACTTTTGTCGACGTCGGTAGCTACTTTTGTCGACGTCGGTATCTACATTTGTCGACGTCTGTAAATACTTTTGTCGACGTCGGTGCCTACTTTTGTCGACGTCGGCTTTTGTCGACGTCGGTGCCTACTTTTTTCGACGTCGGCAACGTCTTTTGTCGACGTCGGTTACTACTTTTGTCGACGTCGGTACCTTCTTTTGTCGACGTCGGTCACTACTTTTGTCGACGTCGGTAACGACTTTTGCCGGTGTCGGTAGTGACATTTGTCGACGTCGAAACTACTTTCATCGACGTCGGTACCTACTTTTTCGACGTCGGTAACTACTTCTGTCGACGTCGGTAGCTACTTTCGTCGACGTCGGTAAGTACTTTTGACGACGTCGGCAGCTACTTTTGTCGACGTCGGTAGCTACTTTTGTCGACGTCGGTAACTACTTCTGTCAACGACGGTACTACTTTTTTCGACGTCGGTAACTACTTTTGCCGACGTCGCAGCTACTTTTGCCGACGTCGGTACCTACTTCTGTCGACGTCGGTAGCTACTTTTGTCGACGTCGGCACCTACTTTTGTTGACGTCGGTAAGTACTTTTGTCGACGTCGGTAGCTACTTTCGTCGACGTCGGTAAGTACTTTTGTCGACGTCGGTAGCTACTTTTGTCGACGTCGGTAAGTACTTTTGTCGACGTCGGTAAGTACTTTTGTCGGCGTCGGTAGCTACTTTTGTCGACGTCGGTATCTACTTTTGTCGATGTCGGTACCTACTTCTGTCGACGTCGGGAACTACTTTTGTCGACGTCGGTAACGACTTTTGTCGACGACGGTAGCGACCTTTGTCGAAGTCGAAACTACTTTTGTCGATGTCGGTAAATACTTTTTCGACGTCGGTAAATACTTTTGTCGACGTCGGTAACAACTTATGGCGACGTCGGTATGTACTGTTGTGGACGGCGGTATCTACTTTTGTCGACGTTGGTTACTACTTTTGCCGGCGTCGGTTACTACTTTTTTCGACGTCGGTACTTCGGTCGACGTCGGTAACGACTTTTGTCGACGTCGTTAGCGACCGTTGTCGACGTCGAAACTACTTTTCTCGACGTCGGTACCTACTTTTTCGACGTCGGTAACTACTTTTGTCGACGTCGGTAACAACTTTTGTCGACGTGGGTAAGTACGTTTATCGACGTCGGTAAGTACTTTTGTCGACGTCGGTAACTACTTTTGTCGACGTCGGTATCTACTTTTCTCGACCTCGGTATCTACTTTTGTCGACGTCGGTATCTACTTTTGTCGACGTCGGGAAGTACTATTGTCGACGTCGGTAGTTACTTTTGTCAACGTCGGTACCTACTTTTCTCGACGTAGGTCTCTACTTATTTCGACGTCGGTATCTAGTTTTGTCGTCGTCTGTAAAGACTTTAGTCGACGTCGGTATCGACCTTTATCGACGTCGAAACTACTTTTGTCGACGTCGGTAACTACGTTTGTCGACGTCGGTAACGACTTTTGTCGACGTCGGTAGCGAACTTTGTCGACGTCGAAAGTACTCCTGTCGACGTCGGTACCTACTTTTTCGACGTCGGTAGATACTTTTCTCGACGTCGGTAACTACTTATGTCAACGACGGTACTACTTTTGTCGACGTCGGTAGCTACTTCTGTCGACGTCCGTAACGACTTTTGTCGAAGTCGGTAGCGACCTATGTCGACGTTCAAACTACTTCTTTCGACGTCGGTAATTACTTTAGTCGACGTCGGTAACTACTTTTGTTGACGTCGGTAACGACTTTTGTCGACGTCGGTAGCGACTTTTGTCGACGTCGAAACTACTTTTGTCGACGTCGGCACCTACTTTTTCGACGTCGGTAACTACTTTCGTCGACGTCGGTAACAACTTATGTCGTCGTCGGTAAGTACTTTTGTCGAAGTCGGTAACTACTTTTGTCGACGTCGGTAGCTACTTTTTTCGACGTCGGTATCTATTTTGTCGACGTCGGTAACTATTTATGTCGACGTCAAAACGACTTTTGTCGACGTCGGTTACTACTTTTGTCGATGTCGGTACCTACATTTGTCGACGTCGGCTACGTCTTTTGTCGACGTCGGTAACTACATTTGATGACGTCGGTAATGACTTTTATCGATGTAGGAAACGGCCTTTGTCGACGTCGGTAACGACCTTTGTCGACTACGGTAACACATTTTGTCGACCTCGATACTACTTTTGTCGACGTCGGTACCTACTTCTGTCGACGTCGGTAGCTACTTTTGTCGACGTCGGTAACGACTTTTGTCGACGTCGGTAACTACTTCTCTCGACGTCAGTAACGACTTTTGTCGACGTCGATAGCGACCTTTGTCGACGTTCAAACTACTTTTTTCGACGTCGGTAATTACTTTAGTCGACGTCGGTAACTACTTTTGTCGACGTCGGTATCTACTTTTGTCCACGTCGGTAAGTACTTTTGTCGACGTCGGTTACTACTTTTGTCGACGTCGGTTACTACTAATGTCGACGTCGCTACCTACTTTTTCCGACGTCGGTAACTGCTTTTGTCGACGTCGGTAACTACTTATGTCAACGACGGTACTACTTTTGTCGACGTCGTAACTACTTTTGTCGACGTCGAAGCTTCTTTTGTCGACGTCGGTTCCTACTTTTGTCGACGTCGGGAAGTACTTTTGTCGACGTCGGTAGCTACTTTCGTCGACGTCGGTAAGTACTTTTGTCGACGTCGGTAGCTACTTTTGTCGACGTCGGTAAGTACTTTTGTCGACGTCGGTAAGTACTTTTGTCGACGTCGGTAAGTACTTTTGTCGACGTCGGTACCTACTTTTGTCGACGTCGGGAAGTACTTTTGTAGACGTCGGTACCTACTTTCGTAGACGTCGGTAAGTACTTTTGTCGACGTCGGTAGCTACTTTTGTCGACATCGGTAAGTACTTTTGTCGACGTCGGTAAGTACTTTTGTCGACGTCGGTAGCTACTTTTGTCGGCGTCGATAGCTATTTTTGTCGACGTCTCTAGCTACTTTTTTCGACGTCGGTATCTACTTTTGTCGACGTCGGTAAGTACTTTTGTAGACGTCGGTATCTACTTTTATCGACGTTGGTATCTACTTTTGTCGACGTCGGTAAGTACTTTTGTCGACGTTAGAAGCTACTTTTTTCGACGTCGGTATCATTTTTGTCGACGTCGGTAACGACTTTAGTCGACGTCGGTAGCGACCTTTGTCGACGTCGAAACTACTTTTGTCGATGTCGGTAACGACTTTTTTCTACGTCGGTAGCGACCTTTGTCGACGTCGAAAGTACTTTTGTCGATGTCGGTAAATATTTTTGTCGACGTCGGTACCTACTTTTGTTCGACTTCGGAACCGACTTTTGTCGACGTCGGTAGCGACCTTTGTCGACGTCGAAACTACTTTTATCGACGTCGGTATCTACTTTTTCGGCGTCGGTAACTACTTTTGTCGACGTCGGTTTCTACTTTTGCCGACGTCGGTACCTACTTTTGTCGACGTCGGTAACTACTTCTGTCGACGTCGGTAACGACTTTCGTCGACGTTGGTAGCGACCTTTGTCTACGTCGAAACTCCTTTTTTCGACGTCGGTAACTACTTTGGTCGACGTCGGTAACGACTTTTTTCGACGTCGGTAGCGACCTTTGTCTACGTCGAAA